>NW_025777943.1:0-80085 GCF_021130785.1 Homalodisca vitripennis
ACAATACAATCAGCAAAAACCTCAATATATATTTTTTTCATTAGTATATATGCACTTCCTGTATCTAAGTTTAAAATTAATTGATGTTGAATATTAGTGAAGATATGCACGAGAATACTTCCTTAAATTATTTAAGAAATTTTCATAAAATTAAAGTTTATTAAAAATTAAAATTGGCATTCAACAAAGTAAATCTTGATCCAATATTCAAAGAATTTGATTTAAATCAACAATTATTTAACCACAAAGTTTGTTACAGGACCACTTTGGGAAAGCTTTTGGAAAAAAGCTTTCCCAAGAAAGCTAGTTGGACAAATTTAAAATAAATGCAATACTTCATGGCTCAAAAATTAAAACTCGAACGAAAATAACTTTTCGTATTAAACTAAAACAAAATAAAACCTTTATAATAAAATAAATCTAATTAATTTAAATCTTCTTCGATCCTCGTGTTCAATCCTATTTCAGTTGGCACAGATTCAAAGTCAAAACTGTAATTATACTTTTATTTCCTTTGAACCTTGAAATATTGATATATTAATGCATTCTTATATTTAAATATAAAAATTTCTATTGCAAAACTAACCTATAAATATTTAAATTGGTAACTTTTACTTAGACGAAATCTAGCAAGATTCAAGATATTTAGCAAGACATTCTTCAAGCATGAACAGGTTTTATCTTACTATCTTGCGTTAGTCATTTAGTTAAACTTATAATTTCAATAATCCAATTTAATTAAAATAATACAAATTCCACAAAATCCCACGCAGACACAGCTTTTGGGATACAAACAAAATTTAAACGCAACTAAATAATACGCTAAAAACTGAAAAAGTCAGAAAGTCCGCGAAGGAGAGCCGTATATACCGCCCCTTCTCTAACCTGCATTACCTCATAACAGAAGCCTCCATTGGTCTCCGAAAATCCAATCATAAGGGTGAATTAATTAATTTTTCAACGTGCCGTTCAAATTCTGATCTCAGTTTTGCTAACATTTGTTGATCAAAACATGCAATATAACGTCATCAGTGTACGTTAATAAGTGTACTTCATTCGTAATGTATTTTGTATTATATATCAGTTCAAGCAACAGTTTTTTTGACTTAAACTTTGCCTCGTGTATTATAATAGTTTTATTTATTTGATTTAGCCTATATGAGCAATTACATTTTACTTGAGACTTTTGGTAATAAATTAGATGTTATTGCATTATCAACTGAATATTGTTTGCTTTTTCTTGAAAAATGGAATTTCTAAAAGTTCAGTTTGATTTTACCGTATATTTGTTACTAATGATGAAATGCCGACAACGTAAGCAATGGGAGAGAAGCACGTAGACCGCACACTATCCATATCACGATATTAGTAATATTTTAATTTTAGAATATTTTGGATCATTATTTTTCGTTTTAGCTTAGTTTTAAATTTAAAACACCCTACGCCAGAATATAAGTGTCATCAAGTGACAAAAGATCAGGTACCTACTAAAATATTGTACATTACACTTTAGTATAGTAATATAAATAAAGTTTTCAGTACTACACGTATTGCTTCTTTTAACCTAAGAAGTATGATTCCAATTCTTTTATTAAGTTTAGTAAGGAGGAGTTCAGAGGTGTATAAATGTTAACCACTATAATGCTTTTCTTCCATCTGAAACAGAGGGTTTGATCCATTTGAAGCAATTTTTTAACAAGGTAAGAGTAAGCCACCTCTCCTGTCGCAGCTTCGCTGAGGTTTAATGAACAATGTCAAGCCTATAGTTCATTTCGTTATTGACACAGACAGGACAACACACACTCATATGGAGAAAGACTTTATATACACCCCCCCCCCCCAAACCGTCAAACAAAAGAGAAATTGTTTCAGCCTAATGTTTGATAGGCTTCAACGATGTTTAGCCAAATTCGGTGGTTGGACATGTGCCATCCTAGAACTTACTGCACGTGTAGAAATTTAGTTTCATTCAAAATTTCAAGTCTGCAGGTGAAATTTCTCAAGAATATTTTTTCCACATGATACATTCACATTTTGGTAATTAAATTGGATGTCGTGTTTAGTTGATGAAATTCAACACTAAGTCGCCATAACATGAAGTTGTGTATGTTAAGATAATTAGGCACATGTTTAAAATCATGTTTGTAAGTGTTCTTTGTTTGTTTAAAAATGTATTTATTCTGCTTGCTAACATAGTTACCCATAATACCAAATGTAAAAATATTCGTTAACGATCAGCCAAATCCCCATGGAGTAACATTTGCCATCATTCAACTCAGAGTTTCTCATATAGAAACACTGAGAAACACCCATTGTGTGTGTGTGTGTGTGTGTGTGTGTGTGTGTGTGTGTGTGTGTGTGTGTGTGCGTGCGCGCGCGCGCGCGCGTGATGCACAGTTTAAAGTCAAGTTATTTTTCGAGATTCCGAGCAGATAGACAGACAGACAGAAATTAAAATTTTTCCAGCCCCTTGGAGTACACACGGGAAAAAGGAGAAAATCTGACAAATACATCGTTTCCCTCGTTGATGTGTTAGCTGATTTTTCTCTCGTCGCAAACATTACTTTTCCTATGGAGACATATATCTTATTCTGTTTAAAAAATCAGTGTAATTGAGTTATTTGTTTTTACAGCCCTATGTTCATATAGTTGTTTTCAATCAAATAGAATTATGTTCCGTTATTGAAGAATAATTATTAGACTAATAAAATGTCGGATAATATTTTGTATGTTTTTTTAATCATGATGAAACGTATCATTTAAAATTGTTCTCGACAGGTTTACTAATAGACCAGGAGAAATAGAAGTTAAAAATAGTTAAATAAATAAATGTTTTCTTACAGCAAACTAATGGCACAATTTAGTCAAATACAACATAAATAAATAAAAAAAACCATTCCGAACCAAAATCGTCTATTAGGTGTATAGGAGGGGTGGTTTTTAGGGGTGAAAATGGTTTTTTTGCAATTTGTGAGTAAACAATGCATCCTATTGACAAAATTCAAATGTAAAAGTGGTTGGAAATAAAAACATCTACAAACTTATGTAGTAATCATTTTTGCCCTAACCTCAAAAAAAAATTTCCCCAAAAAATTCAAAAAAACTGTTTTTTTTTTGGTTTTTAATTTTTTTCTTTTACAAAAATGCTTTGATTGAGCTGAAAGTTTTGATCAAATATACTTTGTTCTATTCTAAAAATACTGTATTTTTTCATTAAGAAATATTCAGCAGCCTTTATAAATATAAATTTTACTTTAAAAAAAAATATTTTGATAATTTTCAATCACCATTTTGAAACATTTTTTTTAATCAAAAAAGGTTCTTTGACGGCTCATTATTTTCGTTTTTTTTGTCTATTTTGAAGAAATTAAAAAAAAAAATATGTAGTTTAATTGAAAAAACTGCAGAAAAATTGAAAATAAACAAAATATTGACATTTTTCATTATACATTGTATTATTTACGTGGAAAAATTGTTATTATTTATTTAAATTATAATTTTTTTTATGTTGAAGAATTTTCGAATATTTTGAAAAGTTTAGAAACATTGTTGAATATGAAAGTTGGATTACAGGTATATAATTATAGTACAGGTATATAATAGTGTCCTTGAAGCAAAAGGGCGGGGTCAATCCTATTCTTCTATTATACGGGTCTCAGTATGTTTCTAAGCATTCAATAATCAGCTGCTTTGTCGTCAAACAAGTTATATTGGAGTAGTGTCGTTTTATACCATTCTTTTATACCAGTGCTATTTATAAGTATTAAGCAAAATAATAATGAATCATGCATATTTAACAATTACGTGGAAATTTTTAAATAAATCAAAAAACAGAATTCGAGTCTTAGTAATTTTTTTTAATTTGTATTTTTTGCATATATTTTTTATTTTTTTACAATATTTTTACAATTCTTATTGAAATTGAATCAAGAAACCATTATTTCTTTCCAAAAGTTTTTTTTTAATATTTATGTATTTTTTTCAGTGAACTTAAAAATATAAATATCTTTTTTTCATATTCTACGTCATCTGATCGTGATTCCTACCATATTCTACTAGATTTCTTTTCCTGCTTTTTTAAATTTAATGATTGTATCTTCTTTCATTGAAGTAAACACAAGATCGTTATCAAAACTATCACTCAATTTTTTTGTAAATGTATTTAATGTTGGGATATCACCATCAAAATCTTCTTTAATTTCGTTAAGGGAAAATTGGCACTCGGATGAATTTTTTTT
The DNA here is from genome assembly GCF_021130785.1 of Homalodisca vitripennis. Taxonomy (NCBI): domain Eukaryota; kingdom Metazoa; phylum Arthropoda; class Insecta; order Hemiptera; family Cicadellidae; genus Homalodisca; species Homalodisca vitripennis. Next base: position 4,239 of record NW_025777943.1, read on the forward strand.
TAGATAATACACGCAGTAACTTATGAAATCTTTAGAATCTACACTCGATGTATGTCTACAAGATGTTGAGCTTGTCCAATCATAAAAAGATGACATGCACCTATTATGATAATAAGCTTGAACTTCATCTGATTCTTTGAGAAAATTCAGTCTAACTAACATACTTTTGTTAAATGATTCTGAAACATCTCTTCCCTTTAAAGTTTATAAAATTTTTCTTTAGTCTCAACCTTCTGCATGCCGCGAAATGCTCTATTTTGGTTACAAGGTTCTTCACAAAAAAACACAATGATGCTCAAAATCAAAATCACATGCTTCTTTCATAATCTTCTTCCCAATAGATTTTTTTTCTTGTTTGTTCTTTGGAAGCTGTAACAATTGATCGAGGTCTATTGTATGCCGATTGACAACCATCATGAATGTGTGCTTCAGTCAATTTCTGAAATGTTTTGTACCGCTGATCATTGCTTTGTTTACTTGACGAAATAAGAGTATCTATCCCTCGACTTTTTATTTTCACCAAATCTCCATCGCGGCTTTTACAAATGATACAAGAAGGTACCTTTTCCACCATTTACATGAATCTATAAAATGCAGAAAGCACGATAAAATTAGTATACTGAAAATACGTAAAAATTACTAGATAAATAGCATGCGTAAAATTGTATGTACAGAGACAAAGATTTATGATCTGTATTATTTTTAATAATTTTTATTGAATAACTTGTATAAAATTTTGTTTCGCAAAATTGTAAAGTTTTACTTACGATTTGTATTTTATATGGACAAAAATCTTGTAAAGTGCTAATCACGAGGCTTATTTCACGACACTACTCCAATTGACTGACGACAAAGCAGCTGATTATTGAATGCTTAGAAACATACTGAGACCCGTATAATAGAAGAATAGGATTGACCCCGCCCTTTTGCTTCAAGGACACTATTATATACCTGTACTATATATACCTGTAATCCAACTTTCACATTCAACAATGTTTCTAAACTTTCAAAATATTCGAAAATTCTTCAACATAAAAAAAATTATAATTTAAATAAATAATAACAATTTTTCCACGTAAATAATACAATGTATAATGAAAAATGTCAATATTTTGTTTATTTTTAATGTTTCTGCAGTTTTTTTCAAATAAACTACATATTTTTTATTTCATTTCTTCAATATAGTCAAAAAAAAAAAAATAATGAGTCGTCAGAGAACCTTTTTTGATTAAAAAAATGTTTCAAAATGGAGATTGAAAATTATCAAAATATTTTTTTAAAGTGAAATTTTATTATAACGGCTGAATATTTCTTAATGAAAAAAATACAGTATTTTTAGAATAGAACAAAGTATATTTGATCAAACTTTCAGCTCAATCAAAGCAATTTTTTGTAAAAGAAAAAAATTAAAAACCAAAAAAAAAAAAACGGTTTTTTTGAATTTTTTGAGGAAATTTTTGAGGTTAGGGCAAAAATGATTACTACATAAGTTGTAGATGTTTTCATTTCCAACAACTTTTACATTTGATTTTTTTCAATAGGATGCATTGTTTACTCACAAATTGCAAAAAAAACCATTTTCACCCCCTAAAAACCACCCCTCCTATACCCCCTAATAGACGATTTTGGTTCGGAATGGTTTTTTTTATTTATTTATGATGTATTTGACTAAATTGTGCCATTAGTTTGCTGTAAGAAAACATTTATTTTTTCAATCAGGTAATACGACTGGACTATAAGGGGGTTGATAACATTTCTCAAACTCTGCTTTAGCTCGCGCGTAATTGCAATCGCTCCGCAAATAGGTCACTTTTGAAACCAGTCATTAAATGTACTATTTCATATTAGATTGTTTCCTAGCAAAAGTGTTTTAGGATCCTTACATACATTTTAATAAGATAACATGTATCATAACTTATGTATAATATTCTAGCATCGAAAATAACACAGGTCAACAATGTGTTTTGTAACATACATTACATAATCATTCTATAATTTGATGTTAGTTTGGGTTTATATAAAATAGTTAAATAACAAGAAATTTTCATGCACGTCCCACCTGTTAGTTACATCGCTTTTAGTTTATATTATTATTTTGTAGTATCAATATCAGCATTGGTATCATTGGTCAGCCATTGGAAGATTGGACCCTGTTTTTTCCTATATAATTGATTGATGGCAGAGCAAAAAACTTGTAACCATCAGATCAATCAATTTTGTTATTTTTGTCAACGGTTATTTGTGAAAGGTAAACACATACTAATTGCAAAAGATGTAAAAAAGCATATATCATGTATTTTGGATGTAAGATAGGAAATATAAGATAAATTTTGTGCCTATCATGTGTATTGTGTCAGCTCCATCGTCACTCTTGTTTCAGTCGATGAAAGGTACCAAAAGCCCAATGCCATTTGTTATTCCTATAGTTTGGTGTAAAACCGAGTAATCACTTTAATAACTGCCCTTTCTGTCTGACTAATACAAGAGTGTTCAACAATGAAACAAAACTCCAATTATATACCAAATTGTGACATCTGCTATCACTGATACTCACTCCACCATTGAAATGGAATGACTTTGAACTTGTTGTCGATGATGAAACTGAAGATCTGGTCAATGACACATGCGATCCTACCTACAATCTCATGTAGTAGGGAATCTCATCTTAATAGGCAAAATTAACTAAATGAATTGGTTTTAGACCTAGTCCTACTGTTGCTTAGAACAGCTGAGCTTCTGGGTTCAAAATTATAAGAGAGGAACCTTCAAGCAAAAAATAAAAGCATAAGATCTTTTAGGGTGGGAGAAATGCTGCATTCTCCGTATTTTATACACTGGAAGGAAGTGTTATGTTGTACTGATATAGAGGGTTTGGTAGAACAGCTTGGAATATATCATATTCCTAATGAATGGCGCCTCTTTATTGACTCTTCAAATACACTATAAAAAGAGTTTTACTTCATAATGCGAAAGAAAAACTCATCCATTCCAGTTGACTATTCAGTTTTTATTAAATACATGTCTTCTTAATACTTACTAAAGATTCTCGTCACCTGTAAATATAAGATCAGAAACTGCTTTACTAGAATTTTGTTTAGTGTATTATAAAAAGTTTTCCAAATTTATACATTACATCATTCCGTCAATCACTTTGTAATTTACTTAAGTTAAGTCCTTATGTGAACCATGAATTACATTTCCACGCCAACACGTGTAATTATTTATTAACTAGTTAGTGTATGTAATTTAAACTAACTATTAGTACAGAATAATATAAAAAATTGCATGAAAATGGTCAAGATGGATACACGTGCAGACGTTTATTGTACAAATGTCTGGATGACCTGCGGCATACCTTGTACACAGCACTATATAAAGTCAGCCTCAAGGACTGGTTACATCAATATTTAACTTCTTTCCTGCCGTAAAAACCAGAAAACGCAGAAAATCCACTAACTACTTAAATTTCAATAACTTATAACGTGTTTAATTACACATCTTTAAAGTGAGACAGTTGCTATAACTGTCGAAATGTTTGAGGTTTAACATCGTTATTACAGGGCCGAAATCAATGTGCCCGTATATCCGGCCGACTCTTAAGTAATTGAGTGCAGACAGTAACTTAAGAATGTTTTCAGTTTTGTTACTTAAGACAGTTAGTGGGGATGTTTTAAGGCTGATCATCGCACTAAGATCTAGCTCTTGGCTAAAAATGATATGTATATATATATATATATCATTTTTATATATCAATATACATAATAATAGGCATCATAAATATATATATATAATATATATAAACATATATTATGCAACAATTACTGCATAAACGTGTGAATAATTTCAAATTATGTACAATTTTTCTTTGTGGAAAAAGTCAAAACGAAAATATTTATAACAGTAAGTTAATTTTACAAGATCTTTATGCTTCGTTTTTAGACAATGTGACACAAATTTATACATTCAATTTGTTACTTATTGATTAATTTAGTAACATTATTCTTGATTATTCTGTTATTGAATTAGAGACGCCTTTTCCATATATTTTATCTTATATACCTTTATATTTTCACTGTGTATAAATATTACATAATTATACAAATATACGGTAATATGGTTATGATAATTAAAATTAAGTTTAAGTTCAACTATCTGGCTCATAACTACGTTTGATAGCCAAGGACGGATAAGGAAAACAATCTGCCAGAAAACCGCAATTTGGGTGTCTGATTCCTCTTAAATCACCTTACCAAAACACAACAGGGAAAGACTGTTCGTAGACCATTATTTGAAGGTAATCTTTTATCAAGGTAGGCCTTATATTACCAGTATTGGATGAGGTTTGACATTAAAATACCGCAACTGACTGCACAATAAGTAAAGAAATTAAGCTACTGCGTCGCAGCTTTAGGATTACAACGAGCGACTCTGGTTTCCCAATGATGGATCTATCCGGCTATCCTATTATAATGTTAACTGCGACTTCATGACGCATATATATATATATATATATATATATATATATTATTGCATATAATATACTGTATATGCGTCATGAAGTCGCAGTTGAAATTAGTATAGGATAGCCGAAGGCTACAGAGCACGAGGCTTCGGTCTTTGGTTATAGGTCGTTTAAGTCGGAATCCAAACATTGACTGGGACAGTTTTACCCACATTTTACCATATAAGCTCTCCTTTTTTGTTTTATAAAGCTTAAACAACACTTTAGAGAGTATTCCATGAAAACAAGTTAGATAGAACTTAAAGGAGACCGATTTTCTCTTTTAAAAAGTTACGGTAATTTTACGGTTCAAGCCTAGTCGAAACGTTGCTAATATAATTCAATTATTAAGGTATTTTAGCACAGATGTGGATTATCACCTTTACTCAACGCATGTTAAACCAAAACTAACAGAGCTAGTAAAATGCATGAGCTTACAAGATGAGTGGAGGGAACGGTGCTATATTTAGATTTGCCGAAGTTCAACCAATCAGAGATCAATGTAACAATGAGCGATCGTTGTAGTTTCTTTTATAATAGGTTCCACTCATTTTGATTTATTCATATCAGATTATTTATTCAAATTGTTGTCTAAATTATTCTTAAGATTTTCTTTTTTGTTCTTCGATAATAATAAAAAAAATTGTGTAAAGTTCTAACTGTTTGGTGTATACGTAAGTGTGTTGTGTTTGGGCTTATTTTCTTTGTTGTGTTTTGTTTGACATAATGTGATTGTGTTTTGTGTGTGTGATATAATATGATCACAAACTAGAGTTTAAACATTTTCAAAACAACATAGAACATCAGTTACTTTTCTCAGAGATTTTTTTTAAAGATACTTATTTGTGAGTATTCGAATGTTTTCTTATCAATCGGTCTGTGATATTCATATCACAATCAAGAACAATATAACTAGAGTGGCTTCTTCTAGACTAAGACTTTAATAGACCCACTGTGCCTGTATTTTCATTGTGTATGGAACTTAGTTGTTCATAAACTTAGTGTTTGAAATTACTATTAACTCATTCAAATATGTAATAATCATTCCAAGTTATAAAACAATAAATTTCATATTATGTGACAAAAATTTATTTCGGCACTTTATGAATGATGAGAGTATAGCACATACAATATTTAAATAGCAGCCCACAATGATTTATTGTATACAAAAATATGTATTCATACCTCCGACTGATACATCAACGTTTGTATATATTTTTTGGTTTAATATATAATCCGTAAGAAGATGATTTTATATTTTCACTATAAATGGCAGTACCAATGTATTATTGGTATTTCAATGTAGTATGGTATCTACAGAACATAGACAAATAATTATTGTAAACATTACAATAACAAAGTACGTCTTACGTCATGGCAACCTCGTGTAGTTTATTATAACGTTACTACTGGACTTATGTATGCGAATTACACATCAACTTTGTGGTTATCAAACAATTTTCTTGTTGGAGAACACTCCAAATATTTGCGTATGATAAAAACTAATTATAAAAGTATAAAAACGATTGTCATTTAGTTTTTAATTGTCTTGTAACGTGCTATATTATTATATGGCAATTACAAACTCTATTAAATCTTGCTGTGTCATCTCCATAAACATTGCTTGATTTACGGCTGTTGTTTTATTCATTCATTGTTTAATTTAATATTAACGTTAGTACTGGTCTTGGCTTGAGTCCATTTTACGAACGTATATATGCGAATTACACATCAGCTTGTGTTTATCAAGCAGTTTTCTTGTTTAAGAACACTACAAATCTCTGCTTATGACAAAAACTAACGATAAAAGTATATTTCATTTAGTTTTTACTTGTCTTGTAATGTGATATATTATTATAAAGCAATATTACAAACTCTATTTAACCTTGCTGTTTTCATCTTTATAAATATTGCTTGATTTCAGCTTGTTGTTAATTCATTACTTTTATCTTTACCTGTTCATTACGGACATGAGCTAAACATGTATACATATAAAACAACATTGAACATCCATTAGGTCTTTTATCTGTTTTAGGCATACCAAGTTAATGTACTACTTTATATGTCACAAATTGTAAAGCACTGTTATTTCTTAGCGTATATTAGCTGATATATTAGAATATACTGTGTATATTTGCCGGTTTATTATGACACGTAACGTCCAGGTAGTTATTTTGATATCCAGTATGAATTACGAGTAAAATAATGAAAATTTCTCAAATTTAGTAAACCATAGTGAAGCTTTATCATCCGATGAGATTGAAAATGTTATTTATGTCAGTCTGTTTGTTTGCCCGTCCGTGCAATATAATATATCATATATCATAATATATCATATAAACATATATATATAATATATATATATATATAATATATATATATATATATATATATATATATGTTTTCAGGCTGATCATCGCACTAAGATCCGTTTTGTTTCTCAAGAACAAAAACTATTAGACTTGACATTTTTCATGAAGCTTCATTTCTATCGAGTTCTATGATGGTGTATGTCACGGTGTGAGGTTTGGCTTTAATGTTAGCGCACATTTTTCGTTGGTCTTATGGGTAATCATGACGGCCACGAGAAAATCACAGAATAAATAAATTTGTAAACAAACAGAAAATTAAATACAAATATATAATAATATGATATTTTAACACGTGACTTAGTACCTAAACATGTGTTCTACCTATCCGCAAGATGTATCTAGAAAGATATGGCTGGCACAATTTCTTTTTTGTTTGTTGGGAGGATGTAACTAGTTCTTTTCTGTGTGAACATCTACTTGTCTATCTGTCTATCCGCAGGACATCTCAAGAATGAGTTAAATGAGTTATAGCCTTCAATTTCGCATGCAGCCACAGTGAAGCCTATAACGCGATGGATCATGTGGTTGTAATACTCACACCTTGTTTGTAAAACAATGTATACGTAAGCAAAATCTACACTATCCGACTAAATCTCAAAATGATATAGAAAATCTAATAATGTCGAAAGTACTAAAAATTACAAACCAAACTCAACAAACTAGAATAATTAAATACTGGTTTATTAAAAATTAACAAACATTAAAAAGTTTTATGGAACAAAACAAAAAAACAAAAGCAATTTCACAACAAGAAAATATAACACTAGAATGGGTTCTAGATGTGTCATTACAAACAAGAACCCCCAAGAAGTATTTACAATTTACCAATGATTACTTTATAAATACCAATAACCAAAATGGAATACCACAAAACTTGTTTCAGTTATCAGCACGCAGGTCACGCTAACCAGGGCCGTACACAGAGGGAGGGGGCAAAAGAGGCAAGTTGCCCCAAACTACAACATCAGGATACCCGGTAATGCGTAGTGTATACAGCTCTATCAGTGATTTGTCTTGTGACTGTGGCCCCTGCAGTTGTTTTACCGTATTTCTTACCTTCTGAGTGGAAATGGAATGACTCATAACTTTTTTACAGGAAAATTCTACTCAATCTTTCTTAAACTCCAAACATCCGCCTGCCACTATCTTCATATTCAATCGTCTCTATCTGTCATGAGCCTCAAAATCCAAGTATTCGTCGAAACTCCAGTTGAAGTAGCCTAAATAAATATAAATTGTGGCGAGGGGCAAAACCATAATGAAAATAAGCTAAAGGTAAATAATTAAATATGGGAGAAACCTGATTGTTTAAACAGAACCTCCCACTATCCCCCTATCAGTATCAAGAGATAAATATTCAATCAAATATATCTCTTCCTAAAAGAATTTTTACCAAACTTCAAAGTAATAACAAATTATTAAAAAGATGTGACTTTTTTAGTGGAGAAGCAATTGCTCTTGCAATTTAATGTGATAATCAAGTAAAACGTTAATATTATGAGGGAGTCACTACAAATGAGCCACTTATTAAAAAATTACATCACAAGAAAGGACCTTTGATTTCTACTGAAAGTCAAAGTACTTATCGATGTAGAATTTATAGAAAGTATTAGTGAGGAAGAAAACAGTAGTCACGAATCAACATTATTATTTTATTTCTAACATAAACGTCCCTTTAAGAGGAGCACATTATAATATCGACTACGATGACAGTGACCTGGCAAACAGACAGTTAGTCAGAGGATACAATATTGATATAGGTCAGCATATGTAAAATATAAAAAGAAATAGAGAATCAAGTAGAAGACTTCAGACTCGTATTCGAGAAGTAAAAATATGTTATTAAAGGTGTTTACTAATAAAATACTAAGGTAATTACATTATTATATTATATTAACAAAATTATATTATCTCGTTATACTGCAGTATAATTGAAGATGTGTCCCACAAAGTGTGTTAGTCTATATTTTCGGTATATTTTTTGTCAATAAGGAAAGTATAAATTCTAGGAAATTTAGGAAATATTTTAAAAACTGATTGACTTTAAAAGTTAAACAGGTCCCGGAATAACTGATAAAATAAAAAGTGTTATTAGTGAATTCCAAAAGGATTTGAACTTGTATAGAGGACAAGGCTACTGCAGTTTCTAAAACGTCTGGTAAGATTAAAGGTGTAAAAAAAAGAATTGTAAAAAAAAACTCCACAAGCATTCACGCCTTGCTATACTCATACCTTAAATCGGTGTGGACAATGGAAACTAGTATCAAAATCTACTTTAAAAATGCACAGAAACTGTATCACGTTTTCATCGAGTCTTGCAAGTTGTAAGGTTCTTAAAAACAATGGTAAAATATCTCTTCACAACGGTACCAACTACTGGAATGAAATCAATTCGTTTCTTAGCAAAACACTTAGTGTGTAATGTCGGCATTCCATGAATTTTGCAGACTAAATCACCAGCGGAAGTTCATGCTGATAATAAAGGATTGATAAAAACGTCATATATTTATAGTATATATATATATATATATATATATATATATATATATATACTATAAATATATGACGTTTTATATATATATATATATATATATATATATATATATATGACGTTTTTTTGACTAAAGTAGGTTTCCGTGTCATTTACATGTATTTATTTTCTTGATAGGGGCATTATGGATAGCAAAAAGGTGGGTCAGAAATGTAATTTATTCGAATTAGCATTGCATGATCCTACACGAGAGAATTCTAAAATACGAACCAATTAACATTATATTAAACTATTAAATCCATTAGCCAGAGATACTGAATTAAGTGTCAGATTTGTCCCTACTTCTGTTTGAAAATTCTGACTTCATCATATTACTCCATGAATGCTTAGACTAAGAATACTACCTTCTTTCGATTTTTAAAACTGTGTGCAAAGCCGCAGGTAACTGCTAGTTTTTATTTATAAAGCTCGTACGTAAAGTTCTGCACATTTATTAGACATTAGATACTCAACAGTTTATAATCCTATGTAGTTTTATTACTGGTACCATTACCTGCTATCATGTAAATCAACTAAAAAGTAAAAACTGTTATTTTCTTTATAATAAAACGGATTTTATAAAATAATTTTATGTTAAAAGTACTGTATTGATGAAATGTAATAAAGATTTCCATAGAGGAACTTAGTCATACAACTACATCAATGTACATAATTAGTTACTTGTGTTATGATATTTTTGTTTAAACCTCTGTTAATACATACACATTCTGTAAAATAACCCGCACGATTCAGACATTTAGTCTTGATACAGATTATATAAAAGGGTGTAACTTGTTAGATTAGGTAATTGATAGAATAGAATGTTTTTTATTTCTTCATTGTCACATGAAATATGTTTTGCATAACTTACTTAAACAAAACTAAAATACGACAACAAGTAAGCAAAACACACTTAACTATGCCGCTTAATTTGAGAAAACCCCGAAGAGCGGAATAGTGGAGGCTCTTCTCTCGAGTAATCAGTCTGTAAATGAGGAAAACCACCTCCTACGTGTAACGGCTGTTGAAGGAATGCAAACAATGCAGCCTCGGAGCAACGGAGCTTTAAATCAATTAAAATATGAATCAATAACATTTTAACTCAATCGATTCAGTATTTTTTCCGCAATGGAAGGACAAATGTCGTTATCTACATCCACCCAATCTTTCAAATTTGTAAGATTACTGCAAAAATATATATAGCATTATATATAAATATTTATACGTAAGAACTGTGTACATAAATAAATATTTGTTATAGTGCTGATTCTGCAATAGATATAATAATGGCAGAATTAATTTAATGATTTTTGAGGTAGATAGTTAAATTCAAAACTCACCAACCGTTACATTATTTGTAACCTTGATGTCTAAATAACTCCTAATCACTTCCTTTACTCGTCCTACTATGCATTACTCCTCCAACTATTACTCCTCCTCCTCATAATAACGAAGTACTTGTAAAATTTATATTTGATAGCTTTATTTATTTGGCAACAGTAAACAGAACAACTTTGTGTCCTTGTTTTGTAGTTGTAAACAAGGCATGTAGTTAATGCCATGAAGATTTTATCAATTTCTCAGATATTTATTAACTGTTAATATTACCTACGTACTGTATACATTATATATATATATATATATATATATATATATATATATATATAATATATATAATAATATATACATTGAAATTTACTGTATACCGCTACTATACAATAACAAATGTATTAAGAAAACATGCAATATAGTACCATTTCGTTTTTTTGATTTCTTGTAACGTGTTTCGGCAACTGTACCATGATCGCAGTAACTTGAAAGAATAACAACACAACAAATAATAATAGATATGGTAATGATAATATATAATAAACTATAAACCCCTTTAAGTAAAGTTTACGTTCAGGAATACTTTCTTAATTTTATTGTATTTTAACATGTAAATCGTATCTCTTTTATAATTTAAATAAATATGTAGTTCTTCTTTGTAATATAATGTTTCTACCTTTTTCTGAAATACAATAATTGCCACGTTTTCTTCCATAATTATATAATTTATTAGGAACAAAGGCTGAGAAATGGTAGATTCTCATCACCACAATTTCATACAAGAGCTAAATAAAACTGATATAAAATAAACAAATTAAAAAATATTACAAAAGTCAATTAAAGATTTAAAAATATTAAACTCTATTGCAATAAAACTAAATAGAAACAATGCTATTATTACCAATGCTCGTATGTCAACCTGAAAATTGCGCAGAAGAAGCTGTACCAATATGTTTCTAAGTAAACGATATTGATCCATATAAGTATTTGATTTTGAGAACCCTTGCTTTTTTATATACATATATAAACTATCACGATGGGTCATCAGGCCAAAAACGTCCTTTTCTCGTCCACAGGTGACTCTTAATTTGTTTTTTTAAATCATGGTTGTTATAGAATGATTCTGTTTAAACCATCTAGCATGTGTACCATTTAACAAATCAGAACAAAAAATGAAAATAAAATTGTACATTGGAATCAGATATCGTGACCATAGCTGGCTTTTCTTCAGACATTTTAATACCTTTACACTTTTAAGTATTTACATCTGTCAGGAGTTTGTCATCACTTAACGATGGATAACATGTAGCAATATTTACGTTCACACACATTAGTTCACTATTTAAATGCATGAAATTGGTGTTTAAAAATGGTAAGAAAGGATGAAACATTTGTTTGCATTAAAATCTCTGCAGATAAGAACATTTCTTATTTCAACCTATAATGTAATTATCATTGTGTACAGCATTTACTCAGATAAGAGAACTGAATATTTTACTTGAAAAATGTATAAACAAATTCAGATAAAAAAGAATTAATTTCTTCATTCATAGTATATTGCAATAGGAGAATGAATAAAAAATTATGTAAGTTTAACAAGGGATAGTGCAAGTGACTGACAAGTTAATTCCATTCTGGAAACCATTAACTATATATATATAAGCGAGACAGCTACTGTACAGCAGTTTATTATTACGGTACTTGGAACATGCTTCCATAATATTGTGTCACGTATCGTTTAGAGTGTCTGAAAACTCAAGGGTGGGAATTAACAGAGCTACTCAATACAAGAAGAAACCCAGTGTAACTAGCAAGTACGATCACTTTACAAAGTACATACAAAATAAAGCACCTGTCACAAAGTATGGGGGTGCTTTATTCAAGACTACAGACGCCATCAAATACCTGTACCCGAATCGCAGTAATTAGAGGTTCAATATTTACAATATATACATACACACACACACAAATTTCAAGATCAAAAGAATCTCTGTAGCTACTGACCACAAACCTGGTTGGAACTTAATGTTTCTAGATTACGCAATCTTTCGAACCACAAACTTGCAAACCGAAACCAACATAATAATCGGTTATGTTGTTAAATTAGTTTTGTGTGTGTTTGGATACCTGTGGGAGAATATCAGCGCAAGGCTTAGAGCAAAACAGTAGGCTATTTGCTGTTGTGGAGAATGATAATAAAGATTGGGCTGTCTCAGAGCCCAAGGTTTGAGTGTTGCAGATGAAGATATATAAACCTATATATATTACAATACAAGTATATACATAGATGTAACACAATAAACATAATTTAACAATTAACCTGCAAATTCTGTCCCAATGATTTTGGAAAAAACCATAACTCCATTAAGAGTGAGAATGACTAATTATCGGTTTGATGTTGTTCGTCAAAATTATGAAAGACCATTATGTGCACATGCAATTCAACACAATCAAAACAAACTAGAAAATTGCTTCAACTTAAAGGAATTTAGCATCTAAATATATTTAGCCAAATCCCATCCAAAGTACTAATCTGATTAACTTAAGAAATGTTAAAATCGCACATTAATTAATTTTAAAATCAAGTTAACCAGATGGGTTGAACGTAAAATGTCTGTTTTTTCTTTTGTGTACATGTTTAGTTCTTTGTAAACATTTACAAATATTCCACTTACAGCTGATTAAAAACTTGTTGTTTATGGTATTAATTTTTTTAAATTATGATTCTGTTTGTTTCTTTTATTAATCAGCATGTTTATTAATCTGATGTTAGGGTCATTTAACCCGAAAATTAAAACATTAACACTGATTTTTTCTATCTTTTTATAGCTTTTACCTACTTGTAAGTATATATATATATATATATATATATATATATATATATATATATATATATATATATCGTATGGGGGACAAAGGCAGCTATCCATAAATAAATAAATTAAAAATTACAATTATTAAAAAGTACGTAAGAACAAAGTTCTTGAGTCATAAATTAAAAATAATATTAAAATCTCCCGTCACAAAGCTAAATCTAAATTACTGAGCCAGTTTAGAGACCCATCCTCTAAAACACTCAGACCAGCCAGACCACCAGAAAACAATCGCAAAGGGCAGTCGTTTACAATGTTGTGTACGACTTAAAACTTGTAAGTGTACATATATTGTAGGATACGTAATCTGATAGTGTCTATCGCACCTTTACTTGTATTTATTGCAATAGATAACTATCAACTTCTGGACTAAACGCGGAGAAGACAAAATTGTAAAATTTGAAACCCGGTGCTGAAAATCGAGTATTAAAACTCGGTTTTAAATTAAGTTATGAAATTAATACACCTCTGTATATTATAACAACCTGTATAGCACCTTTTCGTCTTACTACAAATAAATAAGTAATAAAGAAACAAAATAATTATTTTCTTAAACATATTTGTTTGTTTCTTGTTAATTGTTTGTATTTTCAATCCCCCAATAAACTTGTATAACATCTTTAAAATCTATACAACTTTTTAAATTTGTCTATAAGTGTTGTCTGCATTTTCTATAAATATACAGAAGAAAATATAGCATATTTCATTTTGATAAATCTATACTATCGTTTGGTGGATCAAGTTCATTATCTGTTTTGGAGATTTTGGTTAAACTGTTATAAATAATTGCCTCTAATATTGTAATTCTATTATGTTTTTACTAAATTAGAACTATATGTTTTTTAGTAACTTTCATCAGGACATTTAAAAAATTGACTATATGATTACCTAAATTTTTATTTGCAGATGTATTCTATACTATTATGTAATAATATAATGATGTCTGTCTGTGTGTTTGTGAGCGCGCACGTTTGTACGTGTATGTGTGTGATCACGTAAAAACTATTGGATCGAGAGTACTGAAACATGGACATTCTTAGGATCCCTGGTTAACATGTTGGCCTACTCTTGTTACTAAAATCCCTCCAGGCTACGCCGTACTGGTCACTAAATTGTATTACAGCAAATAAACATTATTATTTAAAAGATCCTGTTAAATTTTATCAACTGTTCTGTATAAATGTTTTATGACAGCACAACTATATTTTTAATTAATTTAAAACATTATTTTCAATTTGGTAAAATTACAGTCTTAACAGCATAAAGTAAGTTTGTTAGTAACATCATTTCTTATTTCAACCTTTTCTGCAATCACTGTTGCAATCACAGAAATATTTCCAGAAGTGAAAATTAAAAGTTTTCATTACAAATATACTTTTAACATTTTAGCAAATTTTAAGTGAAATGTATGATCAGTACTGTAATGCAGATATCAAAGACAAAGTTACTATCTAACATCTAATAATATATATTTATATATTTAAAGACTGTTATAAAACACATCTTAGTTGCCTTTTGTCAGAAGTAGGCTTCTCATACTTGTGTACAAATATATCTCGAATATATATGTACATTTTCCTTGATCGGGGAAATAAGACTGTCAACGGTGGCACTAAAACACATACACAGGAATAAATTACAATGGCCACAAATATACACTTATTGACATATGTTCTTGATCGTGACAGCAAGGCAAATTCAACGTTGGCATCGGAAATGTGAAGTGTTCGTACACGTGCAAAGTCTACGAAATTGCCTGCGAAGCCACGGGCAACTGCTAGTAATTTATTTATATAATAAACTAAAACTTAACTAAGTCAAACAATCTTTTCCAAAAGTTCGGTCTTTATCTACGTTTTATTTTAAATTTAGTTAAATTTCTTGTTGTTTACAACAGTTCTTTATTACAAATACCAGAACAATCTTGCGCCATATCTAAATTTAATATGTAATTATGTTCTATAGATAATTGTTCTAATATTCTGGTAGTTCTAATAATGTTAATAATTTTACATATTCTAGTTATATTTTATATTATATTGCAACAGGTTTCTTATATTTGTTTTGTGTAGTTTTAAAATGTTTGTTTATAATTTGTTTAATTCCTTCCATTGTTTTTGTATTGTAATCTACAAATTTTTGGTAATTTCACGTTTACGCGATGTAATTGGAATTTAAAGTATTTACTTCTTAAATAAATTATTAAATGAGCCATAAGTATCTTTATTTAATAGGAAAGTAAAACTACTTTTTATGTAAGACTTGAGAAAAGAATAAAGTTCAATGTGGGTTCAATAAAAGTAATTGTGGGTCTTTAAGTAACTCACAAAAATACTACAGAAACTCTGTTTATAACAACGATTTTGATTTATATTATGTCCAATATCAAATAAAGAAGAATCAAAAATATATAAAAAGAGGATTAAAGAAAAAGTTGTTTATAACTAAGGTTATGCCATAAGTGGCACTGTTTTAACTTTATTTTCTAACCCAATTCTGTTACCACCTCTAGAACTCTAATTATATTTTTAAACGTATTTTGACAACACTTTATTAGCATAAAATTTGACAATATTTTTTTTATTAGTCAACAATGTAAACAGATTAAATCTGAATCTCAATTTTACATTTATCTTTGACAGATTTTACATTGATTCCCAACAGATGTAAACTGAATCTGTTTAAAATTTACAATCTTATATTTTAAATAATGTTTTTAACACTATAAATGTATTTTATATATAGTTTTATTTTTGTTATTTATACAGCAAAAGAGATTGTAATGTCTGTTAAAGTTTTTGTAGATTCATTTATGGAATTTTTGAACAGCAATATTGTGAGGTGTTTGTTGTTGTATGTGTCTAATAAGATTTTTTGTAAATTCATTTATGGAGATCAGCCAGAGACTATACATTGATTTTCTGTTGTCTCAGGAGTGGTCCACGAGCGCCATATTAATATTTACTACTGAATATATACTGTAAACCTTAATATTTTAATCTTCAGCAATTTTTATTAGGGTCTGGTTATAAACATGTTAAACATTATTACCGTAAATACTTATAATTTAGAACACTTTATGGAGGTATGAACAAATTATACTTTTGTCTTGAGGACTGTAGCTCTGAAATTAAAAAAAAAAACAAACAATCAAAACCCTATAGGCACCGTCGTAATGTGTAAGCATTCTAGATTGTTTAACTGAGAACTATGTCATGTGCTATTAGATTTATTCAAAATAGTTTAATTTTTGACCGCAAGTAAATGACACCATGGAAACTAAACGCACTCAAAGAAAATTCTCTCAAATGAAAAAAATGCAATCATATTTAAAGAGCACAATGATTATGTTTACCTTTACTATTTTTCAAATATCTGAAGGAGCCCATAAAGACTTAACCTAGGACTTCAAGGTTGCATTATGTTAATGATAACCCTTGTTTCCTCACTTCCTTGCAGGAGTGGCTCTGAACACAATCTTCATCCATTAAATTGCCTCAATTACGTTTGAATATCCAGGAAAGTCTTACTTGCTATCCAAGCAAGCTTGCAGCCAAGGTCTTTATTCTTGTTACTCGTTCAAGATTGGTATGGTGGTGTAGTTGCACTCTGTACTCTGTAGGAGACACATACCAACCCTACACCCTATGTGATTTTCGGGACTAACACAGTACACGTGCAGAGGACTCCAGGTATTTATGTTTATATTTTAATTAAATTAACCTTTCATATAGATGAAAATTTTTACATAAAATTCATGGAAGAAGACTAATGTCAATGTGCGCTTCAATGTTTCATGAAAGACCAAAATTATACTATAGAATGGCAAATAATTATAAAATTGGAAAAAAGTTCCCTCCTTTATCTCTTAACATAGATGGTATTCATAAATAAACATAAATCTTTAGAAGACGTCCCATTGGACTAACGGAGTCGTTATTAAAATTAATTTTGTTCCTTTTCTCCCTTAAATAGAGGAACCATTTGAAATTATGAAACAGGAAATCATACCTAAATATCCATCAAAACTTAGGATGCAAGGATCAATTCTAGTAACACTTAATTTAAATTATAAAAGAATAGATTGGAAACAGATTTGATACGAGTGTTATATATAAAAGAAGTGTTTTTAGTGGTGATGGAATTAGCTTAATTAACTTTTGTGTATTCTTTT
The DNA here is from genome assembly GCF_021130785.1 of Homalodisca vitripennis. Classification (NCBI taxonomy): domain Eukaryota; kingdom Metazoa; phylum Arthropoda; class Insecta; order Hemiptera; family Cicadellidae; genus Homalodisca; species Homalodisca vitripennis. The sequence goes on from NW_025777943.1 coordinate 22,018, forward strand.
ATTTCATTAGGCAAAATAATTTTCCTTTAAAAACGCCGAAATATACCTTTTTTGACAAATTGCGAAATTAAACAATTCGTCCTCTTTTTATTTTATAAAACTCAAAACAATTGTGTTAAAATTCAATTCCTTTAGAAAAGGAAATATCGAAAGGTGATTTTTAACAAGTATTCAACATAATTAATTATTAACCGTGACTGATTAATTGTATTTTATTCATTGAAATAATATTTTTATAGCTGTTGGTAAAATTCCTAGAATTCTGAAATTATTATAGACTCATAATTTATGTTTCTTAATTTCATCTAATTAATTGGTTGAGCTTTTATATTCATTATATCCAGATACACCTTTTCTGTTCAAATATTCTGGAAACTCCATTTATCTGGAGTTTTTAATTGTCGAGTTACTTGATTTGATTGTCTTCTATTCAAAGTTTTAGATACACTTATCTTTAAAAACTATGTAATGTGATTTCCAAAAGATGTATTTACATTTTTTTACATATCTTAATTATATTGTAGATTTTTTTGTTTAAAACTCATTGAAACATTAGAAAAAGTATTACAAACTTAAATTAATTTTCAAACCGTTGACATACTTTGGATCTTTATGTCTTACATACTTCCTCCGATTTTATTTTTTAGAAAATCCTTATCTATTAAAATCAGTCTATTCATTCACAATTTCTACTAGTTCGTTTTTTTAATTTTTTGTTTCATCTAAATGTAAAAATAATTTGTTTTGATTTGAATATCTAATTTAAAAATTCTGATAAAACCATTTCAAAGATTTATTTTTTATAATTTTAACCTAACATATCGATATTTATGTATTATTTTTTCACCGGTTTTCATTAAATACAATGTTTTTAATTCCCAGTCGTTAATTTTTTTCGATAAAAAATTTGTATAAGAGCATCTATTAGTTTAAAAAAGCGTTTAACAATGTTTTAAATGATAATTCATATTTGTTTTATTTTATTAAATAAAATAACTTAAGTTATATTTTTTCTTTCTTTTTAGCGTATAAGTATTAGATCTTGTTTTCAATTTTACAACCTGTAAATATTTCAAGGGAAAATTATTACTGATTTCATTCATGATTTAGTTTTTAATGATTTTTAACTCTTTTTTTAAAATTGCTCTTAAAGTAAATAATAAAAACTTGATTGCTTGATAAATATTGTATTTTGTGAAAATGTGAAGGTATAAACCACCTGACATTTGCGTAGATAGTGTTATCATAATTAACATATAATCAATTGCCTGTATAGTATTATGTATTTTAAAAGTTCTGCCACTTTTTAGCTTAATACTGCTAGAATTACCTCATTCTTTCGAATATACTATTGTAATAAAATAACCTGATATTATACATATATCAGATTTACATATTAACAGATTCTTTTTAGATGTGTATACAACACAACAATTATAAGATACTATATCTTTGTTATCTACTTTTATTACTAATGTTTTACTAATGCTAACAAGTTCTTCTTTTTTATTGTACTTTTTACGTATATAGTATAAATGTAAAAGACTTACTTCTATAATTTTTTTCAAATGATTCCAATTTTTACAAGCTGTTTTATAAAGTCGGTAATATATTTCTCTATTTTAAACTAAAACACATTTAGAAATATTCTAAATTTATTTATAATTAATTAGAAAACATAATTTTAAACACAATAAAACTATGTATGTATACATCTATATTTTAGGAGTAAAAACAACCCTACTGCTGCTTTTGTTATTGTGCCTTAATATTATTTACTTCAATTTGTTTACACAATATATGTTTGAGTTTTTTCCATACTTTCGTGGACAAAATAATCTGTGTTTCTCTTAGTTTAATTATAAGTGACTTGTCAAATATATAAAGCTAATAATAGCCTAATGAATTATTTAAGTAATATTTCTACTTATTTAAAATTCTCGTACAGTCCTTAACATCAAATTTTGCATGTAGTTTCGCAGAATTTTTAAATGTGTATTACAATTAAAGAGATGCCATTTAAAATACATTTTCTTTCCAATTTTAAATGTTATGGTGGTAGAGTTGGTGTTCAGTTGAGTTAACGTTTTAAATTTTTAAAGCTTTTTAGTAACATCTTTCCTGAGGACAAGAACAATATAAAAACATTTTACTCATTCCTAAAGATGTTATTGACATTTGAAGTATTATTTTAAAGGTATCTTATAATTAGTCTCTTTCATTAAACTTAATCAATTTTCCTAAATCATGCATAATTAAAAGATTATATCGTTCCCAAGCGTTGTCATATATTTACTATAGTAAAACACATTTTTATCTTAACCTGTTTGTCTTCAGAATTGATTATAAATTATTGCCTAACAGTTCTATTTTAGCAACATATAATATAGTTAGAGATGTATCATGGTTTAAACGCCGTTGTTGGATTTATATGACATATGAAGACCTCTACTAACTGACATTGAAATATTGTATAGATACTTGACAGTGATACTTATAGTGGTGGAGTCATCAGTGCTGACAAACGAAGACAAAGAAACAGCTCTTAATTTGGTAGCTTAAGAAGGTTCAATCGTTTTGGTAATGAAATATTTTATTATTTTAATAAAAATTTGGGTCACAGCCATTTAGCACTCGTTGCCTGATAACAGGACAATGAAAATCTTCTTCATCATTCAATGGAAGAATGGAAGGCTTGTGGAGCAGAGTTTTTGAGACATCTAACGAGGGATAAAACCCAAAGATCAATCATATCAACATAATCTTTTACTTTATATGAATAATTACTGAAATAACTGATACTTTTTTATTAAAAAATCATTTTCTTGAGCCAAATTGTATTTAAAAGTGTGTTTTTATTATATTTCATTACAAAAGTAATTGTTTTGTGTATTGTGTAACTTTTTAGATACATTGACATTCTACATATACTACAATTTCTAACAATGTATTAATATGTGTATGAAGGATAAATAAATTCAGTTCAAATAAACAATAAATATATTGGTCTCATAGAACTTTTGTGTCTTTAGATTTTGAAATAATTCCATTATCAATTCTGTTTGTCGGTTATAACCGACAAATAATGGAAATATTTTATAACCTATAGGTTATAAAAATTTAGATACACCAGCACTCAAAGGGTGCTACCTAATGATTGCATTTTTTTTAAATAGGTATATCTCTTTTATAGTAGATTATGAACATCACGAACATTATTATATTATTTTTAAATCAAAACGGCTCTGTGGTTATTAACCAGAAAAGGACTTAAGTCTAAAAACGCCTTAACCTCCGAATTACATATACAGGGTGAGTCAGAAATATGGTAACATATTTTAAGACGTGATTGTAGAGCTAAAAATAAGAAAAAAAATGTTATATAAAGGTAGGTCCGGAAACGCTCCATAACTGAGCAAAGGCTGGCGAAAGATTTTGCTTTGTTTTCAGTTCACCTGGTGAAATTAAGTGATTTTGAAAGGTTTTGTTCTTACTTTTTATCTCAAATAAGATGGATTTATAAGGAAAGTTACCTGAAAAATCAAATAAAACCACTCTAGAGGTTGTAATGTGATCAGTTTTTGCGAAACAGTATGAAATTTGCAAAAAATCTAATAACAAAATACCATTTTAAATGTTTGAACTCGAATAACATTGTTAAATGATCAATAAACAAATTGTTTTTCCTAATACAGATTGTAGAGAATTTAATTCTGAAAACAACCATAATAAACAAAGTTAACAAAATGTGTAAAAAAGTTATGAAATTGACTCCTCACGTAATACACTACACAGCAATTTTTTGCTGTTTTATAATAAGGAATGAGTATCTGATTGGTAACAGCTGGTAATAATTATTTATTTAAACAACAACTGTTTAAACATGTTTAAATAATAAATAATCAGCTTGGCATTTATTATTAGATGACATATGTCACCTCATTGTTGAACAAAACAACAAACTGTAAAGATACTATGTGCTTGTGTTAAGTATTTTAACCGGTTATTTCCCTCCATTTTATTAGTGATTTTGTGTTGTGTGTTTCATTTATTAAAAATGGAAGGTAATATTCATGTGTATTCAAACTCTGATTTAGCAGACATGCATTTTAATGTATGGTTTGGGACGCTGCAATAGTACTTCAGCAAGACGTCTGTCTAGCAAGAGAACTTTCCTAACCGCAGGTGTCATAGCGCAAGATTTTTGCCACTGTTCATCAACGCCTATCTGAAACAGGTTCTTTGAAGTCTTCGGAGCATAGTAATGCAGGCATCGCACGATCATGTAGGACTGTTGAATTAGAAGAGTTGGTTCTTAATAAAATTTCTGATTATCCTGAAAAGAGCACTAGAGAATTGTCACTATAGTTCAATGTCAGCCAATCTAGTATTCGGAGAATACTACACGAGTACCAGTTACAACCATACCACTTCCAGCATGTCCAAGCAACTCCATGTTCCAGCAACTCTTTTGCCACAAGACTACGCTCCCCATGTTGTTTTTGTCGATGGCTTCTGTTAAAATATGCTGATCCAAACTTTTTGAATACAATTTTGTTTACCAACGAGGCTCACTTTACAAGAACAGCTATCATTAACTTCCATAACAACCACATGTGGGCAGACAGAAATCCTCATGGTATCAAACCTAATCGCCCACAACATTGGTTTTCAGGAAATGTTTGGGTTGGAATCTTAGCCGATGATTTTGTCGTATTCGTGCTTCCTCCCAGGCTTAATGGCGTGGTGTACTTGAACTTTTTAAGAGACGAGCTACCTAATCTGCTTGATGATGTACCTCTGCATTTGCGCCAAAACATGTGCTTTATGCATGACGGGGTACCTGCGCACTACTCTCTGGCTGTTCGTGGACACCTAAATGAGAGTTTCACAAATCAATCAATAGGCCGAGGTGGACCAGTTTCATGCCCAGCAAGATCACCGGACTTAAATCCTTTGGACTTCTTTTACCTTTGGGGACTTTTAAAAAGATTAGTTTACTCTTCCCCTATAGATACCATTGAAGAACTCCGATTAAACATGTCTAATGGAATAGAAACCATTAAGCAGACACCTGGTTTTTTTGAACGGGTCCGAAACTTGATGAGAAGACGTTTGAACGCGTGCATTTTGAACAATGGAGGTCATTTAGAGCATCCTTTTTAATCTTCTGGTAATCTTCAGACTAAAAGCGATTGTAGATGTTTATTGTATTTAAAAATAAAATTTTGAACTAAAAATGTTTATTTTTCACCAGCTGTTACCGATCAGATACTCATTCAAAAGTTTGCTGTGTAGTGTGATAAGTGAGGAGTCAATATCATAACTTTTTTACACATTTAGTTAACTTTGTTTATTATGGTTGTTTTCAGAATTAAATTCTCTACAATCTGTATTAGGAAAAACAATTTGTTTATTGGTCATTTAACAATGTTATTCGAGTTCAAACATTTAAAATGGTATTTAGGTTATTAGATTTTTGGCAAATTTCATACTTTTTCTCAAAAACCGATCACACTACAACCTCTAGAGTGGTTTTATTTGATTTTTCAGGTGACTTTCCTTATAAATCCATCTTATTTGAGTTAAAAAGTAAGAACACAACCTTTAAGAATCACTTAATTTCACCAGGTGAACTGAAAACAAAGCAAAATCTTTCGCCAGCCATTACTCAGTAATGGAGCGTTTCCGGACCTACCTTTACATAACATTTTTTTCTTATTTTTAGCTCTAAAATCACGTCTTAAAATATGTTACCATATTTCTGACTCACCCTGTATATTCAGTTATATACTCACTTTGAATATATTTATAAAATTACATTTTAATATAAAAATAAAGAAACTACTTTGTAACGCAACTGTCTACATTGCATTCAAGGTTATTCACGATTCTAATAGTTTAGTTACGCTGGCCCTCATGTTATCGCCGCATCTTTTTGGATAACGAAGGACACCAGCGATTTCAATAATAGAATCGTACAAACCAAGGAAATAATTAATAATAACACCTGGAAAGCTTCAATTTTTGATGATATCTGGCAGTTTTAGTTTGATGTTCAGATTTTAATTGCGAGATAATCATTGAGAGAACGGTCAATTACAGCACTAATAATTTGAATAAATTTAGTACTGGTGTATATTGCATACTAGCACGAGGCATTCGAGTTATTTTTAATTTATAATCTCACATTACACTGTATACACTTGATATGGAGCCTTTGCCATCAACTAAATTAAACCAGCGTTATGGCCATTGTTAGCATAAACTACCAGTTATCCGCAGCTTCGCACTCAATTTCGTAGGCTTTGCAAATGTATGAGCACTTCTGGTTAAAGTGAATTATATTCCGAAGCCAATATTGAGTTATAAAATATATCAAAAAGGGTATATTAATGGCCATTGTAATTTACTTTAAGTTCACGATATTTCTGGTACCACAATTGAGTTTGAAGCGTAAGTAGGTCTCAGAAGCCTACTTTTGTCAAAAGACAACTAATATAGGTTGTAAAAGTAACTTTTCAGTAAAAGTGAGATAATAACTTTATCTTATATATCTGCTTTACAGTATTGACCAAGCACTGCGTATTTAATATTTGCTAAAATATACAGTTAAAAGTATATTTCCACTAAAACTTTTAACTATCTGGATGTTTTCTTACTCTATGCTCAACAGAGGTTTCAGAAAAGGTTTAAACCAGAAGCGCTGCTACTATCAATCTTACTCTATGTTTTACATTAATTTAAACGAATTGAAAAATAATGGTTAAATTAATTGAACATACATTTGGGGTGCCATAAAACAATGTTTACTCAAAACAGTTAATCACATGCAACAGGCTCTTTCAGTAAATGATATTTCCTTCGTGTAGTTCTATTTTAGAGAACAATATTGGATTTTTTGCAACTTTAGAGACCAGTGGAGTGTAACCCTGAGAGATTTTCGAAATAGGAATAGGCCTATGCTAACCAGGGACGCTAAAAATGTGAATGTAAAATTTCATAACAAACGGTCCAGTTGTTTGTACGTGGTTCAGTAAACACGGACAGACATCATTAGACTTTTATATAATAGTATATATTGCTCGTTATGTCTTATTATTTTGTAGTATCTTCACACCAAAGTCGATAAGATCCACGTACGATATATATATATATATATATATATATATATATAATATATATATATATATATATATATATATATATATACATATAATGTATGTATATATATATGTAATGTATATATATAATTTCAATAAAAATTTAATCATAAAAAGTACTTGCTCCGCCGGGACTCGAACCCGGATATCTCACTTGCCGGGTGATGTGCTACCAATATATAAAACATAACACGTCACCAACTCTGTTGGAGTAACGAGCGATGTACCTGTACCGTGCATACCGTTGAGTCTTCTGCGTAATGAGAAGCTTGTCACAAAATCACGACATCCTCTTGCCAAGAAATTTAGATTTTAAACTTTTAAACTTGACATTTCACAGCAGTTTCAACCCTCACACCTTAATTGCAATTTGTGTAAATTATATAGTAAAGAATTAAATGTAGTGAAGGACGACTACTCTATTAGAATAGAATAGAATAGAATATATTTATTTCCTCAAAATAAAATAAACATTTACAAGTTATTCATTTTTACATAGAAAAATTCAAAACTAAAACTCAAATGTCTTGTTGCCAGGTTTTTTAGGCTACATAAGTCCTACTTAAAAATAAACTTAAATTCAATTAAACGCCAGTTTAATTTATAGTTTTTAAAACAAAATAAAAATATGATATTAATATATATGAGGAAATAATAGGGCCTCCAAGGCTAAGCCTGTTTGGAGGTTCCATCAATGTATTTTTACAAATGGTTTATCCAGCTTCAGAATTACAAAAACATAAAATTCAACTTCTCACTCATAAACAATCAAAACAAAACACGCATCTATTTAATATGGTTAAATTGTGCCATATAATGTAAAATAAAATAACTCCTTGTAAAATATACATTCACACACATATCCATATAAACATACATACACACATACATACATATATACATATAACAATAAAATAATATTAATACAGCTACTACGAATATTGAAATATAAGAAATCGAACAATTAAATAACAATACCCTGCTGCAATTTTTGCTACTACAACTTTAATTTACTCATCCAGGAATCTCTAGCAGTGTTTTAATCTCTTTTATACTAAATAGCCAATTTTTAAGTCTTTTTACGAATATATTTACATTTTTAGAAGTTTTAATACTCTCCAGTAATTTATTATAAATCCTAGGGGCAACGAAAATATAGGATTTCGTAAAAAAGGTTGTACAAGGTTTTGGGACAAAAAATGCATTCCTATTCCTAAGTCTATGCTTGTATGTATTATTATCTCGAGGCATGCTACCATTCTTTTTATAGAAAAGTTTCATTACATTGTAGACAAACAAGTACTGTAATGGAAGTATTTTTAAATGTTCAAAAAGAGGACGTGAAAACTCAGTTCTATTTTTAAAGGATATTAATCTTATGAAATGTTTTTGCAGAATGTATAATGGCTTAATGTTTGAAAAATATGTCCCTCCCCAAAAAACTATTCCATATTCTAATCTACTTTGGACCAAAGCAAAATATAACATTCGTAACAATGTTTCATTACACATTTCTCGTAAAAAATAAAAGTATCTCAAAATATTGTTTAAATTGTTTTTTAATTTATTGATATGAATTTTCCAGTTTATTCTTTCGTCAAGATTAATTCCTAAATACTTAATGTATTCCGCTCTTTCCACAACAGCACATTTACCCGTCCCACAAACTCCCTGGTAAATAAGACAGTTAGCACACTTATATTCCAGATTAATATCAAAAATAATGTTCTTCTTTACATTAAAATTTACGTACTTGGTTTTCTCTGCACTTAATAGCATATTATTATTGGTAAACCACCATTGAATTGCCTTAAGATCGTTTTGCATTGACGATTGAACCAGATCCCAACTTCTACCAACATAGCAAAGGGCAGTGTCATCGGCAAATGATGTAACTTTTCCTTGAAATCTGGCATTACATAGATCATTTATATAAATTATGAAAAGGGTTGCTCCCAGAACAGAGCCCTGAGGAACCCCTTGCTTTATTATACCCATTTCACTGATGTACGAATTTATTTTAACACACTGTTTTCTTTCTAGTAAATAACTCCTAAACCATTTAAGACTAACACCCCTTATTCCACTTTTATACAATTTGTCTAACAGAATACCATGATCAACAGTGTCGAAAGCCTTTCTTATATCTAAAAACAACCCACTGACACATTTGTTTTCATTGATTCCATTATAGATATCAGTTATAAAATTTGACACAGCACTTTCAGTATTCATCCCTTCCCTGAAACCAAATTGATTCATGCTAAAGAAATTGTTGTTTTCTAAAAACTTAACCAATCTTTGCTTCATAATCTTTTCGTATACTTTAGAAAAACATGAAAGCAAAGATATAGGCCTGAAGTTACTGCATTTTTTATTCGAGCCTGTTTTGTATATGGGTATGACTACTGCAGTTTTCAGACGCTCAGGAAAAACCCCAGTCTGAAAACTTAAATTAATTAAATAAGTTAGAATTTGTAATATATTACAATAAACCTGTTTTAATAAAAAAGAACTAATTCCATCCATTCCTGGAGCTGTATTATTTTTTAGAGATTTTATTACACTTTCAACATTCTGTGGTAAGACGGGATAGATAAATATTGAACTCAGTTGGCTGGTTACCGGAAAATAGTCTTTCAATATCAGCGAAGAGAACCCAATAGGCGGAGTATTGCCTAAATCGAGATTGTCTACTATATTGAGAAAATATGAATTAAATTCGTTTGCCACTATTCTACAGTCTTGTTCAATCCTATCGCCCACCTCTAAACACACTATCCTATTATTTTCTTTCTTTTGTCCAGTCACTTCATTAACAATATTCCAAGTAGCTCTAGAATTACCCTTACATTTATCAAATTTATTAAAATAATATTCGTTTTTTACTTTTCTAATTTCCTTTTGCAAATCATTCCTAAATCTTAAGTAATATTTATTTAATTTTTCGTTACTCGGGTGTCTTTTTAAAATTTTAAAAAGTAAATTCCTTCTCTTTATTTTGAAGCAGAGTGATTCATTTATCCAAGGCTTAAGTTTCTTATTCTTAGTTTGATTCTGTATAGGGATTTTACATTGAGAAATAAAACAAACGAAAGTGTGAAAGAAACAATCGAAAGCAGATGACGCATCTGATTGGCGATACACATCAGCCCAGTCCGCACAGACCAACAGACGATTGAGCTTATCGTAATCAGTTCTATAAGCCAGGGCGGGGGTGGGGGAGGCAAGGCCACCGCCACCGTCTCTAGCCTCACACACTCCCACACACACGCGTACTAAAGAGTGGTCAGTTATGCCTGCATGCTCAACGTCTGCCTCCACAGACATCATGTCTACACGTGAAACCCTCGCAAAGACATGATCGATGCATGTTGCTGTATCTGCTGTTATTCTCGTTGGATCATTTAACAGACATTCAAAACCATTTACCGCCATTACCATTTTATAACTGTTTGTTGCAACTGTGTTCTCTAAAATATTAATATTTAAATCCCCTACAATTAACATGTTCTTAGTTTTACTACAATCCCTAAAATAATATGTTAAATCAGTAATAAAAGAGTCCACTGATAAAAATTGCAATCTATATAGCGCTAAAATATGGATATCTGTATTGAAGTGTGTTATAACTATACCTACTGCATCAGCTGACGTGAAATGCACCTCAGTTGTATTGAAACTTATGCCATTCTTTACATAAATAACTACACCACCCGCTCTATAATCATTATTGCATTTCGCTATCATTGTAAAGTCAGGAATTTCGTATAAATTTATTTCATTAGAATTTATCCATATTTCAGACAGTATAATTATATCCGGTATGTTACCTTTAGCAATCAAGTCTACAATGAATAGGTCAAAATTTTTCCTTATACTTCTAATGTTTTGATGAATTATATTATAATACTTAATAACGTTAGTTTAAAATATTTAAAAAATAGTAATGAGTAAATTAATTTTTCCCAATGGCAGTATTATAGAATATTTCAGATATTTGTGTTTTGAAAAGAGATTAACCAATATAAGAATATTTTCATATGCATTCACATATGCACACGGATAAATATAAATATTTATGATTATCTGTCTGTTTCAAAATTACTACGGTGTATTATGTTTATACATCTGAGCACTAATGGACACTATTTTAACATGATAATTAAGCTGTATTAAGATTAATAATGCAATTTTTAATAATATCTAAAACCTATCCAAGTCCGCCTGGCAAGTCACCTGAAAACACTGGCGCCTTCTCTTCCTTTCTGAGAAAAATTTTTCCACCTCGAACCCAGAGATACTTGAAGCTCTTTTCTTTCTTGACTTGTCGCGCCGCCGCTAGCAGACGCCTTCTCGCCTGTGATAAAGCCTCATTTATATAAATGGGCTGATCCATGCTGAGGTTCATGTGTCTGGTGGAGAAGTTGCTCTTGACACGGCGCTTCCTCAGCAGTTCCTCTTTGTCCAGACGTCGAACGAATTTGACCACAATTCCTGGTTGCGGACTGTTCGGGCCAGGTCTCCTTCCCAAGCGATGACAGTTGTCAATCATCGAGTCCGTGATCTCCAAGTCGAGCGCCTTTCCAACTTCCTTTACGACCGCCACTACGTCTTCGTTCTTCTGTTGAGGGATGCCATGTATCTCCACAGAATTGACTCTAGAGTATTGTTCCAAGTCGTCAATACGCATCTCCAGACTGCTCACTTTCTCTCGAAGGCTTCTGTTTTCCGCAGCCAGCTCGTCAATCATCCTGAGGCACTTTTCAAGGGAAGCAGTTTGCTCTTTGACAGCTTTCGTGTTGTCTTCCAGTTTATCACTCAAAGCTTCATATGATGTATTAACATTTTTTTCAGCTTGTTTTTGATTTTCAAAAATTTCCGTCACCTTTTTCATTACATCTTCCAGTGTAAGTTTTCCTTCCGTCATTTCAGAGTCGAATCTCATGCTCTTACGTCTCGTCTGAGCACAAGCCTGACACCTCCACACCAAGCCATCGACCGATATACATTCGATGTCCGCTTTACTCATCCGGAGACAACTGCCGTGAAATTCCTTCTCACAATCACGACACTGTAACTTTACTTGCTTTGAAGTTATTGACTTTAGACATACTTCACAGCTTGACATCTCTAATAGTCGAATATATCGAATTGCAGTGAAAATATATATTTGCAAAAATAAAACTCCGGCAAAATGTTTACTTTTTATATCTGGCACGCACTTATGGACGCGAAATTAATACTCGCGAGCGAGACCGGAGCGTTATCTACTAGATCCGTCTTATCTGAGTGCTGGCTCATCACTGTTGATCATCACTGATGATCATCACGGTCATCACTGTTGAGCTATTAAGCGTACTTTCTCGTACTAAGTGATAAGCATCTTTGATGGCTTACGGAAAGCCTTTGAATACGTCAACCATGAAATATTGATGAAAAAATCACTCATCGCTCTAGTTAAGATACTATTTACTGTCGACGAAATGTCATTGCACTATTAAACACAATCACAACATAAATACTTCAGGGATTAAATCATATAGTACATAAATGAAATTATACAAAGCATTGAAAATGTGTATGATTTGAGCTGACGTTTAAAAACATTTCTCTCTGTGTTAAATGTCTTTAAGTTGAACAGATTAAAGTTAATTCCTCTGAAGTTTTAAATAAAATAGCTCGTTGCATACATGTTTAGTTAAATTTAAGGATAGATAAAAATGTATTATTTGTCAGAAATAAGGATGACGGCTAAGTAAGTTTATAGTAGAAGAATCACTCATCTCATAAATTATCTCATAAATTATTTATCATGAATCTGGATGGATCATATGGTTTCCCGCCCTGACGGCGTGTAGGAAAATCTCCTGTGTGCTCTTCGTTTTAAAGTAATTTATTCACGCATCTGTATCAAACCCTCTGTCTAGTTGTTACTCACTGAGTTAAAACTAATGATTTGCAGTATTTCTTAAACTAAAATACAACAATCCTCAAATTTTGGTGGAACTTTAAATTAGAGTTTATATTTATATCGTCATACATAACTAATACGTAGGATGAGTGCCGATACAAATACTCATGGTGTTATTTAATTTAAATAATTTATATATGACACTACTAATACCTGTGTTAGTACTCATACATTGTTTTAAATTATCTAATTTTGAAAAATCATCTTAAGTTCTAGGACGATGACTCCATTGATCTGGTTGATACTAGATTGGCTGGTGACTTGTATTCTGTTCGCTGTCACTGTAGTCCTGGCAAGGATAAACCTGAGCATCCAGAGGAAGAGAGAGATCCTGGGTGAACTGCCATGCTATAAGGGATATCTGCCTCTGATAGGACATGCACACCTAGCATTCAATCTCACGTACCCTGGTCAGTAGTGAAGACATATTTGAGCCTAGTATGGAAATTAGGATTGGGTGTGATAATTCACAACGGGATTGTGTGTGAAGTACTGAATATTTGAATATTTTGTTGTTCCATAGATATTTCATCAGAATTCAGAAGTATTCGCATAATAAAACTCTATTACAAGGCTGAGAAGAACGTGTAGCAAGTAACAGCCAGTGACCAAAGGAAACAAAAGGAGATCTCCAATTTGATGTAGAGCATTGCCCAAGAGTTCTGACCTTTGTTGTGTTAATACTCGTATATTGAAACAAATCCATTGTCCAAATGCAAAATCACAACCCTAAACCACTTGTAGGTTACCTGAAAACCGCCTTGTATCTGTATGTCATCCAGTGTATTAGTACGGACGTCATGGAATATAGGAAGACCTACTTTAATACACCCTTCATATCTAATAGAGTATCCAAGATTTATGTTTGATGCATCCCAAACACATCGTGTTATATTTCACAACTAAAGTAGATTGAGATAAATCTAAAGCCATTAATTTTAATACTATGTATTAAATGTATGGAACGTTGATAAAAAGCAGACCTTAGCTCAAAACATTACATGGATTAATAAATCAAACAATAATGGTTTCCTCCACCACACAATTTTTTGTATTGTGATGACATAAATCAATCAGGGTATTTAGACTCTCTGTGGTGCATAACATTTAGGTTTTTTTGGAAATAATTATAAATAGTGTTGTAGTTGTAGTTAGTCAAATACCTGACTTTTAAATGAGCACAAGGTAAAATACTAAAGAGACAGTGTATCCGCGCAATAATTACGTTACAACTTTAACTCTGAGGGCTCTATTCACACACACACACACACACACACACACACACACACACACACACACACACACACACACACACACACACACACACACACACACACACACACACACACACACACACACACACACACACACACACACACACACACACACACACACACTCGTATGAAAAAAAATTTAATTTCATATATTGATGAAAGATTTATCAATTAATTGGTATAGGCCAAATAATTAATAGATTAATTCTAAGACGGCAAGAGGGCAAGAGCGACGATTTCTAACCCTTGACACGCATTTTAACCCACTACTAAACAGATAACACAAAGCTTTTAAGACTCGTCTTGGAATGTGGTTGAAGTAACCAAAACGAATTATTTACATTTACATCAATATTTTTATTTTCACTCTGAAGAGGATGATTTTGGAGGACTATTTGTTTACGGTGGTTTGGGGTTGGTGTAGTGAGTACATTGCTGAGTCTTTCCTAAATGAAAATGAAACTTCATTTAAATAAAACTAAATTCAGATACATTAGTAGACTTATTTGTAAAATGGCATAAAGGGCATTGTTATGCCCTTTATGTTATCCAAGTTCAACATTAGATGTCAACTTAACGCTTGTTTCAGGTTTTATAGATATGCTGATAAAGTCTCGGTCTGAGAACAAGGGTTCTGTTCAAATCTGGGCAGGACCAAAGCTGTCTGGCTACATCTCTAACCCCGCGGATATTCAGGTCAGTACGCGATACAACACCATAGTACTACCTTATTAAATGTTTTCGATAGTATTATTTAACACTTCTAACGTGTAATGTATAGATTTTGTTTCTTTCCAATAAGTTACCAATGGTCCGAGTGTGTTGCATTATGAAAACCACTCTGGTTACTTTGCACAAGAACTGTTTCAATCTTGTGTTCCTTTTAATCACTGCTAAAGTCTTGGAGCAACTAAGAATTGTTCAAGCCTGAAATAGTATTTCCGATATATGAACTTTGGTTAAAAATTAATGAATATAAATGCTTAAGAATGCGATATAGATAGGTATATACAGAGTTAGCAGTAGAAAATGTTCAATTTGATTTAGTAATGGCAGAATACTGACAACCTCTGAGAATATGGCAGGATTAATGCTGCTTTCATTAGCTTCTTCGTATAATTAATTAATTAGCTGTGGTATTTTCCAAGTACTGAGCATGAAAACACTACGAGTCTATTCTACAACTGAGTGTGTAATAATCTATGACATCATACGTCTCATCAATTACGACCTTTACCTTCCTGCCATTAAACTCATTGAAAGGCATTTCCTAGTACATACGCACGCTTACATAATGACGGCATTGGATTAGAAGTTATGACAGATGCAATGAAAACTAATTACAGGAATTCACTCGAAATAGCTCAAATTTGTATCTCTTTTTCCTATAAATTGTTAGAAGGAGAAGATTTTTTTAATTTATAGATTTTTAAAATATAAGCAACTGTTTTAAGCAGTTGTTTTTTGTTTTCAAAGCAGCCTAACCTCATATATATTTGGTTTCAGAAAGTCCTGAACCGAAAAGATGCTCTCAACAAAGGAGACCTGTTCAACTTTTACCAGGCTCATAGTGTGGGGCTTCTCTCCAATACAAGTGAGTATCTTTGCGATTTATTTTGCATAGCCTATTATATAACGTTAAATTAAGTATTAAATTTTATTTTCCTCAAATGTAATTTATACCTAACATCTCTTTATTGAGAGGTTCAAAATTGCAGCCAACTTTTAAGAACTACAAGCTCCTTTAGATTTCCCTAGCACTTACGTTATTTTACTCACAAAAATTGAAGTTAGAAGAGATGGCATGCACAAACATTTCTACCATGCCGAGGATACTGAGGTCTACTGACATGGCCATCGTACAAATAATTGGATTTAAGCCAAAATGTCCCTGCTGTAATAGTTTTTACATGTGAATGTAACTGATCTACTTTTTGTTTTGTATTCCAAATAAACTGATTTATCATCTTAACAGAACCATTGTAGTAAATTATTTCAAATACAATATTCTTAAATAAGAACATGTTTGTATATTTTATATTGCTCTACTGTTCCATTGGTATATGTAGATCACATAACGCCAGCAGCTTTAACACCACAGTGTTAGCACATTATATTACTAATGTCACGTTATCAGTATCAGAATGTATTCGAAGTTTATATATCTCTAAAGATTATCTCCTCTTTAAAAAAAACTTTCCTAAAGCTTGTAAAACTATGAAATATATTGAAATTTCTATATAGCACAGTGAAGGTGTTCTGCAAAAGATATTCATTGTATCTATGAAGTTTGTGTTCCCAGTGAGGGATGAATAAGATAAATAAACGGATTTGTGGGTAATATTACTAACATAATAAATAAGTTAAGTACTCCGAAAACAATGTGTGCAAAAGTAATTTCTAAAATTATATTATTTCTTAGAATGTTACTCATGCTTACATAGTAATATGTAAAAGTCTTTGTTTGAACTGTGGTATTAACAATGATAGGAAAGGGGAGAGAAAAGGAAGAAAAACAGAAAGAAAATAAAAAATATATAAAATAATACGGCCAGAGTTCCCCTGCGCTCGTGTGACGTGTGTTTTGTGCTCTGGACTTCTCGTGCTCGTAATTTGTGCTCGTGACTTGCATCCTCTGCAGTGACAACGCCTGGGTTAATTTTATCCTGTCAGGACTTTGGGTATGTTTAATATTTTCTTTCTTCCTGTCATTTTTAACCAAATTTATGCATTTCCTAACTTTTATGCTCTAATTAACTCTTCATCTGACGAAGAGAATATATTTCAATCCTCGAAACGTTTTGTTATACATTTTGTAGCATTTAACGAAATTTTACTATCCTATGTACACATTAAACGGACTAAAACAACTTTACGAGAAAAAATACTTTATTTATTATAAACATTGTATAAATGAAGTTGTTTAAGCTTGACCTAAACAAACGCATTGTTACTCTGGAAAATCCTTTTGAGATATTCATTCGCAGTCATGTTAGTTTGTAAGTTTCCTGGAATTACTTATGTAAATTGGAGTGGATGGAGCATGGCTCTCATGTATAGATTTAAACCTATACAATCTTGTATGGTAAATGCAAATATTTTTCGTTTTTCATTAACTTTGAAAAAATATATAGTTTTGACATTTGTAATTTAGCTCAGAAAGAAATAAAATTGCTATAATATGAAATTATATATACACATTCATATACTCATACGAGTGTCTACATATGCGTAGGATAATGCCTTTAAAACAGAGGGCATACCTTCTTTCACGTAAAATCAATAGATTTGTCGTTCGATTATGCATTTTTTATTTATTTACATGATTTTGCAGATACAAGTTTTGCATCTACTTGTGTATAGAACTAACTATAGATTATGTATAAGGGAGTTTACAATCAAAGTATTAACTGTAAAATATATATTTGTGTCCTTTAAACAACTTATTGTTATTACGTACATTTAAAAGAAGCCACCACAAAATTTAATTGACTGAGCGTTTAGCGGAGACTCTCCCCCCATTTGATGACATTGACGATAACTTTCAAATGCGTTCACTTAGAGGGTTGAAACTTGGACGTAAAATTCTACCCATGCTACCTTTACATCAAAATTTGAAATGGTAAACGTTATTATAGAGAGTCGATTTATAATAAAACTGCGTGAAAAATAAACGGAGTATCAAAGCACTTAACAGAAATGTCTTACTAACCAATCCAACAAAGCAGTTTTTTCACATTTTATTAGTGTCTCCTTGCCCGTAAGACCAATTTAATAAAGTTATAATTTAATTTATACCTTTAATTTTGTAATTTTGAACCCAAAATTACAAAACATCAAGAAGGAAGTACTGAAGTACACCCAGAGATCAAGAAGGAACTATGTACTAAATTTCAAGTCTCTAGGACCTCTATATTAAGAGTATCACACGACGGACAGAAAGGCAGATAGACAGATAACTCGATCTTATTCCTAACACGATATAATGTAAGGACCTATAGGTTCCTTAAAGTAAATAAATTTTACGTTTTTGGAACTAAACAATTTACAGAGTTAGGAAAAATAATATGATACAACTTTGTAATGTAACAGCCCCGAGATGGTACAAGATGAGACGACTGGCCAGCACCCCTCTGACAAATCTACAGATGATTGACAGTCTCCAGCCTGTCTTCCAGCAGCAGGCTGGAGTCCTGCTGCAGATCCTGTCTACTGTGGAAGGTGGACACAGTTTCACGGATATCTACCCTTATCTGTCTCGGTGTTGTCAAGACATAACATACGGTCAGTGATGCACTAGTGCGATTAGGGCTATACACAGAGTATCTGTAAATTCTGTGGTGATTTTTGTCTTTGAATAAAAAAGTGCAGAAATATTAAATAACTACATTATGATTTAGGTAATCTACACGTCAGTTTGTTCCAATAGTCTTTACTTACCTAGCTGGTTTTACCATGATATCTCTTATTCGTTACCAGTTAGTGTGTGAGACACATTCAGTCCACTTTGACACAATAACTTCACTTGAAAAGTCAGTATCAAATACTATACATGAAGAAATACTTGGTTTGTTACGTACACAAGAAATATTTTGAAGTGAAAGACAGGGACAATTCATGCTAAATGTTTTCAAGTGCTTGCGGTTCTGCCAGTCTTGGTTTAACATCTGTTGATAAAAGATGTCTGTTGACAAAAAGGTGTACATCAACATTGACACTGCGTTAGCGGAGCAACAAACCGGAAAACGTAGATAATAATGGCATCGGCGGCGTAAGCCTGATGATAAGTAGTCTCTATTTCTGAGCTACTTACAAATATACAAGACATGTAGAAACCAAAATATTTCAATTCACAGTTCAATGTTATAGCACATTTAAAGGTTCTCATATTGCAATGTTAGTGAGTAAATACCAATTATATTAATATAATGGTTGAATTTATAGTCAAATAGATAATAAATAAAAATCTAAACTTCAATAATATAATAATCTATAATATTAATATTTACGGAAATTAATTCTTATATCTATGTTTATTTCAAATAACTTAGTATATATTGTTCAAAACAAAATTGTTTTAATGCTTCAACTATATGAGTATTCTATAGTATTTTTATTTATCGGGGAAGTATCAGATAAATAATTTGGTAAAGTTACTTATTTTACAGATGATAACAGTATGAATGATGGTTATTTTTATTTAGTTTAACAAATAAGAAAGTACTTTATAACTTCTAATAATTACTGTTAAACCTCTGAATCCAAGATGACAAGTGAGACATTTCCTGAACTGACCCCTTTTCTCTTACCCATATAGTTTTACTCGAGAAGAATTTTAATTGATCAACCAAATAAAAAGAATGCATGCTCCCTAGACATCAAAAACAATAATATTTTACATAATAGGTATATAATATAATCTTACTGTAAATAGAAAAACTTTCTCGCTATTGGTTTTTCAATCAAAATCATTATATCAGAAATAAAGCTAAAGGTTTATTATGTTTCAGAATCACATTTTGGTGTAAAACTTGGCATTCAGCGCAATTTAGAACTATGTGCTCAAGAGTCTGTTGCACAGTAAGTTTGTTTTATTTGCTCTGTTAAATTATTCCTTAGTTATTCCTGAAATTGACTTAATTTTGTATTGCATACTAACCTAAAACGCTTATATTCGTCACATTATGTTACGGCTTTGGTGGCCTCCAAAGTTTTAAAATGACGACGCTTTGGGGTATTGGAATCCACGTCATTGCAGATTCACTACAGGCTGTTTAATCATACAAATACAATATTATATTATACACTAATATTGAACACAAGTCAGATGAAAATAGAGTATTAGTCAGAACCTTATTAGTCCAAGTGAATCCAGTAACTGATCATCGCCCTACCCATCCTTAGGAACCGGGATCAAAAAAAAGATCCCAGAGCAATTTAGTATCAGAGAAATCAGTATCAGTTTGACACCAGTCCTCCGATAATCATGATAATGGCGTGATAATGGGTATTAGTATAACAAGAACTAGTATTTTAAGCAATAAATGTTTTGAAAATATAAATTTCAGGTAGTAATTTTACTTTCGAGTAATGCAACATTCTATTTTAAGAAACGTGAAATCCAACTAGTACAGATAACATACATCAGTAAGACATAAAAAGACATCAAAGTGGAATCCGGTAAAGTTATTGAGAATGTTTCTCAAACATTAGGAGGAACGTTCGAAAATAGTTCAGAACAACCTCTAAGTGGTATACGTACTGTATGCTACAAGAGTTATTATGTGCTCAAAACTGTGTGTGTGTGTGTGTGTGTGTGTGTGTGTGTGTGTGTGTGTGTGTGTGTGTGTGTGTGTGTGTGTGTGTGTGTGTGTGTGTGTGTTGTGTGTGTGTGTGTGTGTGTGTGTGTGTGTGTGTGTGTGTGTGTGTGTGTGTGTGTGTGTGTGTGTGTGTGTGTGTGTGTGTGTGTGTGTGTGTGTGTGTGTGTGTGCACGAATCCCTCATAATATCAATCTCCCATTTAGTTATATTTATAAGTATTACAATTTTTCAGATCCATTGCCCTCATAAACGAACGCATGATGAAAGTGTGGTTGTATCCGGATTTCATCTACTTCAGAACTGACAAAGGAAAAATGTTGAGTAAACACGTCAACCACAATCAGAGTGTAGCTAGAAAGGTAACAAGTTTTGTTTTGTCATAACATCTATTCTTTCACGCATTTATAGTCTAAGGGCCTATACATTGTATACATTGTATAAATATATATCTATTTTAATTGTATCCATTGAGGAATCCTTCTATGAAGAAAGTTGATCATCAGCCATTTTTGTTTCGGTCGAAAGGGTTAAAATATAAAACAATAATTTTTTTCTCAGATTATATTTTTTAGCTTTACCCACCAACTTTTTGTTATGTAGAGGAATTAAATTTTGCAATTTTATGTGCATATAAATAATAGTAAACTAACGAATTAATAATAAAGTGGTGTAAATTATATATGAATTTCCCACCACGAAATTTGACCAATATCAATATCGTCAACCCCGCTGGAGTAGAGCGGAACTCGAAGCGCCTCGCAGTGAGAAGCACTGAACTATCTCAATTGAGTGATCTCTCCCGTAGGCTCTCTAAAGCTGTAGCTCTACTATACATAGAAGTAAACCTTTTACACGGAAGGCCGCACTACATACTTTGTAAGTATGTCTGTTTCGTCTCTAACTTACATCTCCATTCTTACTTACATTCGACCCTCTGGAGCTGTATCTCTACTATACATAGAAGTAAACCTTTTACACGGAAGGCCGCACTACATACTTTGTAAGTATGTCTGTTTCGTCTCTAACTTACATCTGCATTCTTACTTACATTCGACCATCTGGAGCTGTATCTCTACTATACATAGAAGTAAACCTTTTACACGGAAGGCCGCACTACATATTTTGTAAGCATGTCTGTTTCGTCTCTAACTTACATCTCCATTCTTACTTACATTCGACCCTCTGGAGCTGTATCTCTACTATACATAGAAGTAAACCTTTTACACGGAAGGCCGCACTACATACTTTGTAAGTATGTCTGTTTCGTCTCTAACTTACATCTCCATTCTTACTTACATTCGACCCTCTGGAGCTGTATCTCTACTATACATAAAGGTAAACATGTTACGTAGAAGGGCAGTCTAAGAACTCATGGACATCTCTCTCTAGTCCCTCCCTTTCTGGTTTCAACTAACTTGTGAGTAATACAAATAGATATTGTGTTACATAACTGCAAGTAAGATAAACGTTTCCCCCTTTTATTATTTAAAATTACTTTAAAGATTACTAAAATGACATCAGGCTCTTTTTCGTCTCACATATAGGCAGTAGTACTTTAGAGTTAAAAACAGTTTTTTTCCTGATCGAATCTCGTTCAAAATTCAAAATCGGTCATGTAGCTCCCGTATACTAAATACGAGAACCACCGTCAGACAGAGACTTAAATCCAGTATTTTCAATCAAGCAGTTTGTCTAGTAGCTGGCAGACGATTGATTTAGCTTGAATTATATGGTTGGATTTATAAAGACATCAATCTAAAAGTATATTTTCAGACAAAATTATCGTTTAAAAAATGTTAGCCTTTTTGAAAACTCCCATTTTTACTACCACCAAACTGGTGATTGATCAACTGAATTTCTTGCGTAAATTCTCCTCTCTGTCGATTTAAAGAAAAGAGTAGGTTGTATGCTTATACAATACAAACTGTCTTTTACTTGTGATTTTTTATTTTAATTACTAGCGGGCCCGGCGCGCTTTGCTGCGCATTTCAATAAATTTTTTGCAAAAGTTGCCCGCGGCTTCGCACGCAATTTCCCGTTTGAAAACAGTACACTATATTCACTTATTCTTTTTCTATCACATTCTAAACATCGCTGAGATAATTGATAGTCGTTCCATCGTGAGCCTCTTGGGCGTATTATGAAGGTATGTACCATATTCCTGCCTCTATCTAGCTGTTACCCACGGCTTCGCACGCAAATCTTAAGAACCGAAGTCCTTATATTACTTAGT
The DNA here is from genome assembly GCF_021130785.1 of Homalodisca vitripennis. Lineage (NCBI taxonomy): Eukaryota > Metazoa > Arthropoda > Insecta > Hemiptera > Cicadellidae > Homalodisca > Homalodisca vitripennis. The sequence continues at coordinate 44,983 of NW_025777943.1, forward strand.
AAATTTTTTTTTTACTATAATAAATTTTAGATTAAATTAGTTATATCTCCGATGCCACGATTGAGCTTGCTTTGTTGTCTCGATCGAGAGAATATGTACACACGGAGTTTTGAGAACCATACTTCTGTCAAAAAAAAACAACTAAGGTTTGATTTTATAACATTCTTTATATTTGTAGCCAACGTAAGATAGTAATTATGATATCTGCATTACTCTTCTGATCAAGCATGAGCATGGTTTAATATTAAATAAATATTGCAGTTAAAGGTGAATTTTTTACGTCAAATTTGAATTGTATTATCTGGATAGTAAAGTCTATGTTTAACAGTGATTGCAAAAAACAGTTTAAACAAAATTTGTCGTAGAAACCAGAATCAGACAAACAAAGTGAAACAGGTGACGTGTGGTGTTCATTTAAAAAATTAATATTATTTTTGTTCAGACAATAAATTATAGCTCATCGTTGAACTAGCATAATATGGGTTATGTGTAAGATATAAGATCGACGTTTGTGTTAGTGAGATTACTTGTGGTTGCCAACTATCGTTATCCATACCTAACCTCACAGACCGTTATCCAAATATTTATATTTCTAGTATTTTAGTTTTATGTTTACATTGTAACTTTCTTCTTCCATAGTTTACTTTCGTTAACCTTCTTTCATTATTTTAGAAACATTGTTATAATCTAATCCTGTCCCACGCCAAATTTAACCTATAGAATAGTTTATTCCGCGCACGTTTAGGCTGGACCTGAGATGTCCGAATCAGGTCCAGCCAATCCAAGCCAAATGGCTACTAATGATTTGGAGCTTGAAAAAGCCGTGGAATCTATTATGAATCCAAATGACCCCATTAATATGGATTTAGATCACACTTATTGTAGTAATGCTAACATTGACAGTAAAGAGTTAAAACGGAAAAGAGATCAGGCCAATGAGGAGTATAATTCTAATAAAAATGGGTTAGCTGCCAAAACTAATGCTAAAAAAAGTTTTATCAAAAGGTACTACACAGCTAAAAATAAAGGACCATATGAAATAATTATTCAACATAAAGATAAAACACAAACTAAATCCATTTCAAGTGGGAAAAATAATCAAACAACACCACAATGATATAGATTTTATTACACGTGCTGGTAATAATCTATCAGTCATTTGCAAAAATTACACTGCTGCAAATAACTTAATTGATTCACATCAATTAATGAACAACAATGTTTTTTTGTACCCACCATCAGAATTTTATTCTGTAGGAGTTGTATATGTAGAACCTGAAGTAAGCGAGGATTGAAATACTAAATGAATCTGTAAGTGAACACCCTCTAATTCAAGTTCATAGAATTAAAAGAAGGGTAAACAATAATTTGGTTGATACAAACTTTGTAAAAATAACATTTGAAATCAGATAATCTTCCAGATTTTATTAAACTTAATTATGTTCGTATGAAGGTTGAAACTTTTGTTATTCCTGTTAAACAGTGCTACAGATGCCTTTCATACGGACACGTGGCTAATTCACCATGTAAAAATGAAAGATTATGCAGAGATTGTGGAGACAAATTCCATTCGGAATCTGAACCTTGTTCACAACCTAAGAAATGTGTACATTGTTATGGTCCACATAGTAGTTCATCGAAGTTTTGTCCGGAGTTCAAAAGGCAGAAACTTATTAAAAACAGAATGAGCGTCAATAAGGAAGATTATTTTACTGCTAGTGCACACTATCCTATAACCTATAAAATAACAAAGATAACCGTTTTATAAAACAATCTTATGCAGAAAAAATTAAAACAAACAATGATTCGGATTATCCAGAACTACCTGTAACTGGCAATAACAAACCATCTTACTACCATCCTAATAATAGATTTTCACTTCTGAGTAATTTTAGTTGAAAATGATAATAGTGCTAGTTATAGTGCCTACACATACAGAAAACCTAAAATCTAAAGTAAATACCTTCAGTTACAGTAGTAACATGAACTCCAGACAAATCCCTTCAAATAGATTTGGTAACACAAACAAGCCAAATCAAGTACAGGTTCAGACAACATCGAAGAAACATACTCTACGCTATCAACAGACAATGAAAGTAATAGAGAGCAATTAAAAACCCTTTTGCAGGATAAAATTTACGAGTTAAGGGGTAAATGCCTTAAAATTAACCTATCAAATACTAACACAGCAAAAAAACAAATTGAAGAGATCTTTTTCTTCTTACCTTATAGGCATAAATAAAGATAACACAAGCAAAGGTGAAAATGTAAGACCTCCTGAAAAACCGAACAAATTAGGTATAAAATAGTAAAGGCAATAGCTTTACTAAAAATAAATAATGTCATCCTTACTTAACCTTCATCAATCTATTTTGAGATCACTGAAACTAAATTATTAAAACTAACAATATTAGCAACAATGGAAAATACATAATTTAAAAGTATTTCAGTGGAATGCCAGGTCATTGAAACATAAATGGCCTGAGGTAATGCAATTCTTTTCCAATCAGGGCATTCATATTGGTGCGGTACAAGAAACTTGGCTAACCAATCATGACAAGTTGATTTGACAACAATTATTATCTACTAAGACTAGACAGATTTGATGGATGGATATGTGGCATAGCACTAATAGTAACACAAAGCCATAACTACTCAAGTAGTTAGAGAAATTAATACAGAAATCTACCCAACTCCTTAGTATTACCACCACCAATTTTGAAGTATCCCAATAAAATCATAAACTTGTATAGCACCAAGAAGAAAATAAACACGGAATTTTGGTTTTGAAAATTTATTTCTGATGATAAAGGGTATACTCTAGTGTGCGGTGACTTCAATGCCACCACCCTTTTTTTGGGGTTGCAATAAAGCTAACAGTAGAGGTAATGATATATACAACCATTACAATAACTCCCTATTCATACTTGCAAACTCAAATAATCCAACCACAGCTCCAGCTTTAATACCATCAACAGTCTATAATAGATTTAACATTTTGTTTCACCTAAGTTATACTCAACGATGCTCAGTTGGGATGTATTGCATGATCCAATGGGGAGTGATCATTTTCCAATTACAATCAGCTTTCAAATTAGTCAATTGTATTCTAACATAAATCTAAACAAGAATTATACTAGAAATGTTAAGAGAGCTAATTGGGAAGTGTATACAAACTACATAGAGCAGGTGTTAGCGGATATCCCTGACCATTCATCGGTAGATATAAATAAATTTTATAACTTAATGACGGAGGCAATAAATATGGCAACTCCTTGTGCAAGAAAGGCAAACATTGCTGAAAAGTTAGGTTTTGTTCCTAAAACTTGGTGTGGACTGAACAGTGTTCTCTGGCAGTTGCTCAGAGGAAGGCTGTCTTTTTAAAATATTTAAACAAAATATGACTGCACTTACATATAGAAATTATCAAATTGCTCAACACAAAGCTCAGGTAGTAATTCAACAAGCGAAAAAACAGGGTTGGTCTAATCTATGCAATCAGATTAGTGACAGAAAGTCATCAACCTATGCTTGGAAAATTATTAACAAACTAAGGAACAACACAATGGCCCACAATCATGAATTTGATAATAATACTGAATTGGCAGAAAAATTTATGAGTCATATTGTTCCAGATTATGTAGCTCAAGTCAATGAAATTAACTACCCCCATAATCAATATTACCAGTCAAGGAAGCTTTCTTGAAGATAGTTTTATTATGAAAGAACTTCATAATGCTATTTATTCTAGAAAAAGGATACATCCCCAGGAATTAGATGGAGTCACATATAGTATGATGATAAAGAACCTCCCAATTGAGTGCACTCTGTATTCTGCTAAATTGTTTACAATAATATATGGAACTATAAAGTGGAATTACCTAAACAATGGAAAGAAATTAAAATAATAGCTATTCTTAACCTAATAAAAATAAAGGTAATGAACAGTCATATAGGCCTATCTCATTAATCTCCTGTCTAATGAAGATCATGAATACAATGATCAAGAATAGGTTTGAGTGGCTAATTAACAAACAAAAATTAATTCCTGAAAATCAATTTGGGATTTCGGAAGAAGCGTGGCTGCTCAGATTATTTACTTACCTTAACCACAGATATACAGGTTGCGCTAACTCAAAGAGAAAATGTTATTGTTGCAGCACTTGACATTTCAGGTGCTTATGATAATGTAGCTATTCCACTCCTACTGAGAAAATTATACATGCAAGGTATACCAACAAAGTTTTATACATCATTTTAGTAAATGGCTCATAGGAAGAAGTCTACATCTGATTCTTCCAAATGAAACAATTACCAGACATGCCTACAAAGGTTTGCCTCAAGGAAGTGTAATAAGTCCTCTTCTTTTTTCATTGTACGTCTCTGATTTAAAAGAACATCCTACCTGAAGAAATACAGACAGTACAGTTTGCTGATGATATATCTCTTTACACTTGTCATAAGAACTATGACACAGCATTCAACAATATGCAAATTGCACTCAACAACATTGTTTAAAAGCTTTGATAAACTATATCTTGAGCTTAATGCCACCAAAAGTAATATTACAGTATTTTCAAGTAAAAAGAAATAATGATAATGAACCGTACGGATATTTTTATGTTAATGGTCACAAAGTAACACCTAAAAATACTATCAAACTGTTAGGTGTGACAATAGATAATAAACTGTCCATTTTCAGATCATATAAAATAACCTATGCAACCAATGTCAAAAAGACTTAAATATCCTTAAACTGTTAGCATGTGGAAGACAGGGATCTCATCCGGACTTCATAATTAAAGTATACAGAAGTCTCATACTGGCTAAACTGGATTATTGTAGTTTTTTTGTTTGGTCATGTATCTGCAAAAGTTACTGAATAAACTTGAAGTTTATACAAAATCAAGCCTTGAGGGATAACCATGTGATGCATTTAAATCTACACCTATCATAGCTTTTACAAACCGAAACCTCTACATTACCATTAAGTATGAGGCGTACTGCCATTGCAGAAAGAGTCATATACAAAATAATATATGATGAAGAACATCCAGCACACTATAAAATTAATTATCTCAATCTATTAATCAGCATGTCAAGTTATTGGAAGAATAGGAAAATCCCTCTGTATATAAAAGCCATACATAAGATTGGTGAAGTGGATCATAATTACTTTGACCATAAACTTAAAATACCAAACCACTGGGATTTGGACTGTCCAATTTTATTGACTAATCCAAATGTAGTATTTAATACATAATAGATAATGAAAGTTACAGTTAAAAAGACCTGTAATGCGGCGGTAATCCATCAGGGAATAAATAGAATGTTTGTAACAAAATATAAAGATTTTTTGGCAGTTTTCACAGATGGTTCAAAATGCAATGAAAAGGTTGGAGCTGCTGTTTATATTCCATCACTACAAATAGAACACAAATTTAAGCTAAGCCAGTATATGTCGAGCTACTCTGCAGAAATATATGCAATTTTATTTAGCAGTTGAGTTTGTTCTACCATTAAATGAAGTCAGCATAGTTATATGCACTGACTCTTTATCAGCCATCATGGCATTGGAAAACTGCAGTAAGGGACATCAAAGAAAATGGTATTATCATGATGATTTTTAAACTGTTGGTGGAAACACAGAAAAGAATATATATTCAGTGGATACCTGGACATATAGGAATCCATTATAATGAAAGGGTGGATAAATTAGCTAAGGAAGCAGCTAATGATGGAGTGGAAACACAATACCTGCCAGTACCTATTGATGATTTTAAAGCCTTCCAGAAAAATTTTATGGTTTACAATTTACAAACCTCTTACAACAATCCTCAAAAGCTGGGTGGTTTAAACAGATACAGAGCCAATTTACAAAATTACCCATGGTTTAAATCATGTAATTTTAGCAGGTGGGAAATCATTTAATATCAGTAGATTGAGGCTTGGTCATGGCAATGTAAATTCATGTCTATACAGAATAAAAAAATACTTCACTCCGCTATGCCTAAACTGCAACAATGGCAAAGATAGAGACAATGGAACATGTTTTGCTGGAATGTCCCAAGTACTCTTATGCCAGGCAACTTAGTTACAAGAAAGTAAATCAATCAAGATACAAAGCCAATCAACAGAATTCGAATATTATAATTAATCGATTTGCTGCGAAAAGCAGACACTCAAATTTATAAAGAAATTAATGATTTTTTAAAAATAGTAAGTAGAACCATGTAAATTTGAATAGGTTGTGGAACACTTAGAATACATGCAGTGGCAGTGAAAAATATCAAAAATCACTATCATATAATCCAATCAAAGAGATTTTCCTTAGTTTTTTTCCTTCTCCTAACTAACCATAAAAATTACACAGAACATGTTTAGAAATTATGGTTCTAGGGTATGGATTTTACTCTACATAACCTTCATAGAAAACAAACAAAATGAAAATAAACATCTGATAAGCTAATAGCAATATAGTAAATTACAAAAAAAGAAGAAAAAAAAAAAACACATGAATTGGAAAATGCAAAGACTAACTAATTGTTCATAGCTTGGCCGGCAACCACAAGGTTCATATTTAAAAAGTGAATACGGCAAATAACTAGAAAGAAGACATAACAAGTGTACTACGTGGCCGCATTATAAGATTATAAAGGCCAGCCAACAGGCAAAAAGAAAAAAAAAAAAAAAAAAAAAAAAAAAAAAAAAAAAATTGTCGTTTCTCTTAAGCTTACTCCATGCTTTAAAACTATAAGTGTAATATATGTTTACAAAGAACAGCTGATTAAAAATTTGAAAAGACGTTAAACATATGTTTGCTGCAATGCATTCTTATGGGTATTTCTGTAACCAGTGGGGCGGAATCCTGAATCGGGAAAGGGGATGGGCATAGCTTATAAACCTTCTCCGTGGAAAAATACATATACGTACAAATTTTCATCATGATCGGTCCAATAGTTCACGATTCCATAAAGGACAAACATACAAACATTCATTTTTATATATATAGATTAGAGATATGAACGCTTAATTTAGCTCTACATATAATTTAGTATTTAAATTTCAAGCAATGTTCTGTTAAAAAAAAAAACATGTTTCATGTGTTCTAATTGTCTTTCTAGATAATATCTGAAAGGCGAAAGATATTGCAGTGTGGGAAACACAATGAGGAAGAAACTGGTACGTATATATTACACTATGAGATTTTATGTTTTGTGTTCTTGCTGTATGGATGAAAATGCATCTCCAAGTGATGAACCGAATATTAAACTAACCAAACAAAAACGCTTGTATGCTAATTATTTCTGCGCTGTTATAAATAAGAATAAAATATTCTTAACAATAAATCAATATTTATTGCAGAAACATGTATAGCAACCATAAATTTCTAAGGTCAGAGCTAAACTTTTGTGCATTGTCACTACATCAGGCACTCAGACATAAAATTCATCCATTGGCCAAAGCAGGGCGATCTCCTAAACAAGTAAAAAAACTCATTAACATTATAAAATGTTTGTGGTGCTAAATAGCGTTTAAAACTAGTTTTGAGCACCTACGGTGTTTGCGACATTCCTTATCTAATTGGCCAGCTTGTTGATGAGGTGAACACCTGCCTATGAGGAAAGATGTTCGTAAACTACCAGTTTATTTTCTGCGTCTATCAGTTCGGTAGTTTCCCCTGCCTATCATACGAATGAATGTCTTGGCTAGTTGTCATGGTACAATCTAGACATACAGAACAGAGTTGTTTCGAAAATATAGAAACTTGGCAGAGTCAACAGTTGCAATTGTTAAAGGTTTCTGTACAAGGCTCTGAATCAGATTTGACTCCTGGAATCTGGAGTCATATTTGTCTAAAGAGATACAAAAATGTTGACGACGAAGAGATTAAAAACGAATATATACATCGTTTCGCCATCAGAGGCGCCTAGACTACAAAATACAATAATATAGTGTAATCTAGGTAAAGTGGAAGTCTCATTGTCTCATCAGGTAGTACACAATGGAGTGCACTGCGATGTTTTTGGCACGATTTCTAAGCACGGTAGGGCAATCAAGATTTTTACAAATAACTTAGCTATGGTAGGAAGGGTTGATTCAATTTTAATGTTGAGTTTAGCTCTAGTTCTACAAGACGAGGGAGGAAAACTGTTTATAAATTCCACTTTAAAATTGAATCAACGTTTCTACCATAGCTACGTTATGTGTAGAAGACTCTGAAATTCAAATGAGTGATTATTCGAATCGCTCGCTTCAGCAACTTGAACACTCTCATGAACTCGTTGTTTGCAATGGCACCCCACAATACCACTCCATAGGTAAGGTGGGAGTGAATAAAGCCATAATAAGCCGTCATCAGAGCCTGAGTGGGGCAATACTTGGCTAATGGTCTCAAAACACGAAATTCTAAAGATAATTTAACGCAAATATAATTAATGTTATAATTTCATGTCAACCCTCGAGCTAAGTGCATTACAAGGAATTTAATGCTGTAGACTTCTTTCAGGATTGAATCTGCTAACATGACGGTTTTATTTGAGATTGACGCTATTAAAATGGTGGAGGGGGGAATAAAAAGCGTTCAACTCAGTTATTATTAGAGAAATCCTAGCATTTTGTGACGAGTTTTTATCAGTGCGACATAGCGAACAATGCAAATCCAAGAAAGCATGAAGGTTTCGTCAAAACTCCATTAAATGAGCTTTTTTAAGACACACGATGTCTTTGTACATCCGTTTGACATCTAAAGAACTGTTGGAACGATGTACATGAGGAAATGCTCAAAATGCGAATGTATCATTGCATATTCTGATTTGGAGCAAGCGCTCCAAAACCATTTTCACAGCCAAAGCTAGAATTGATGCTAAAATTGCAGAAGAAATCAGCATCAGTAATTAAGGATCCATGATGACTATAAATAATTGCTAGAAAAATCAGATATCTCACTTGGAAGAAGAACTTTCGACATTACAAAGAAAAACTACGATCGCCTGTGGCTGCGGCAGGCTCGCTATAGTGAGAAGTATAAAAACTACAGAAAATTATTTAAATATGCTAAACTAAAAGAGGACGAGTAAAACAGATCCAGTGAAGAGATTACATATGAACCAAGGGGCATCTAAGGGACTTTTGTTAATCTTGAGCACACTCTGCCGTTTACCAGTATTTGTATTATTTAATATATTTTGATGAATACAACTGTAACTAATTTACCTATGCCTTTTACATTTTTACAACTTTTTTATAGCAATATAATGATATTGCGGTATCTCGAACTTACTACCATGATTTTTTTAAATAAATAAAGTATACAAAAATATTAGCAAACATTTGATTTCAAAAGATCTGTTTTTTACTTGGTAGTAGTTACTTGGTTAGGTAGTTAGTAATATTGTTCGTATACAATTAATAATTTATAAGAATAAAGATAAATGAAATTTTCGAGAAGTCGTAAACGTTTAAAAATCATTTAAACATTAAAAAACATAGAACAGTATATGTTTAAAGTATGCTTTACATTAAATCCTCCAATGTAGTGTCCTATTAATGTATTATAGCAATCTAATTCAAAATTACCATAAACAATTACATCAAAAACAGTTAGAGATAGTGGTGGATCCCATTAACTTAAAATGTAAATCATCGTTTATTCCTTGGGGTTTACAAACATCATCTATTCAGTGTAATTAAAGATCCTTACCAACAAACATATGATTATTGCGACTGGTCAATTACGGATGACAGGCGTTTACATAGTAATTCAATAATAGTTAAAATGAAATTATAATAGTAAAAAATTATTAATAATTTTTCAGTTAAAATTAGATTTTTATCAGATTACAAAGTTTTTTTGGAGATAACTGTAAAGTATATCGCTTTGATAAAAGAATACAATGAGTAAAAAATTTACTATCATGATTACTGTCATTCAATCTTTTTTTATCATCTTTAAAAATATATCTTATTTTATTCACTCAAAATGAAACAACTAAGCCGAGTTTTTGTATTTAACTTTTTATTAGATACACTACTACAATAAATATATTAACTACTACAATAAATATAAATGATACCTTAATTTAACGATTAACTAATGTTATTTGATGGATGAGTAATCCTTTGTTGCATTTTAATTACTTGAGGAAATGTAACACATTTAAATATTGTAAAGGATTAATTTGATAAAGAAACACTCTGAAAATGTTCTGGGTTTGAATACATTTTTAATTAGAAACTCATCAATTATTTCACAGAAACTACATTAAATATAAAAACTTGAAATTTCTACATGAATTTTGTAAAGCAGTGACTTACTGATAAAAAACTATACCAAAATTGTTCATATAATCATTTGAAATAAATTTGCTATAAGAACTGCCAATGATGGCAATAACTGAACAACTCGTATTATTTTACAAAACATTTAAAAAATATTTAATTTTTTGTGCACTTATATTTATGGATCTGTTGTAGAGTTTGATAAGAAGACAAAAAAATTGCTGGACGTTTACTTTCAACATGGACTCAGCGATGAAGAAATTGTGCACGAAATTATGGATATAATGCTTGCAGTAAGTTTTTAAACAATATCAGCCATTAGATTTGTTTGCACTGACATTTATGAGGTTATACTACCAAAACATTTGAAAAGTCGTGTGCTATGTATTGTCCGTTAATTATATGATCAACAAGAAAATACAAGAGCAAGTAGTTTAAGTGTCCCATACAAGGGGGTTGTGTCACAAATAAATTAAGGGTCGGAAAATTTTCATCAATGGTCAGAATTTCTTTCTTAATAAGGTACAAACGGCACCAATGATAAATTTTCTAAACAAACCTTCAATGTTTATGGAAACTCAAATTTAATTTATTTTCAGCTTTAAAGTCTATAATTTTAGCAATGTTTACGTGGTGTTTACCACCTGTTAAAATTACTAGTATCAATATTACAAGGTATGAGTTCGCTGCATCATGTATCGTACGCGCGTCACAGAGGTTGCATGCAACATTTCACATCTATATCTCATTTCATTCTTGACAAGTCCTGCAAACAGATAAACAGGCACACAATCAAAAAAATAAGTTGACACAAAAGTGAAAGTTCTATCATAGAACTCATTCTTGTATAAATGATATATAAAATAAAATTTTAACTCTGCATATGAAATCTTTTCGAGTTAGCTTGCCCCATGATGCATTCACATTTTGGTTCATTAAAATGGTTTTGTGTGTTTGTACAACAAAATTCTACACAATAAGTCACTATAACATGATGTTGTAAGTGTTGCAATAGGCTACATATGTAAATATGTTGCATGTTTAAATCTCTTATGAGTGTATATCTGTTATTTTCTCGTTGCCATCACGGTTCCCATAAGACCAATGTAAAAGTATTTGCTAACGCTCAGCCAAATCCCATTGAGCGACTGACATGCACCACCATATAAATCAGTGTTCCTCATATAGAAATGAAGCTTCCTGCAGTTTCAAATGTACAGGAAATTTCATTTTCGAGATATTATGCGGACATAAAAACATATAGACAGATGAAATCAGGCTTTATCAGCCCCATGAGTGACAAGATCCGTTTAACCTCATCTAATTATGTTACTAATTTTGAAATGTGTTATTTAATGGAACACTTTTAGAAAATTTCATACGTTAAAAATCGTCTTGTAATTTTTAATAAGTTTTTGATAGTTTTACTATAAAATTCCAGCAATTAAAATTTTAATTGTTTAATCCTTTATTCCCTATAGTTCTACCTTTTTCGTGTTTTCTTTAATTTTCATGTAGATCAAAATTTAGATAATTGTAATACATTTAATGATCTTAATTTTGATTTACTTAAGTAGCAAATACTTGTGTGTTTATATCAAAAGTGATACCTACGTTAAAATATTATAGGTTACATCAGAAAGATCTGATAAAATATAGCAGTAGCAACTAATGTACCTTACCACGGAAACTCTAAATTAGTTTGGCACTGTTCTTGTAGGGATTCGAGACAATGTCACTGACGCAGAGTTGGGTACTGCTGCTGCTGTCAATGTTCCCTATACATCAAGAAAAGGTCCGCAATGAACTAGATCAGGTGTTAGGTGACTCTGAAGATATCAGCCTGGCAGACCTGCAACGTTGCCAATATCTGGACATGGTCACCAAGGAAGCTCTAAGATTGTTCGGTTTACCTGTTGTCATTAGGCGGTTAGGAAGTGATGTTTCTCTTGGTAAGAATATTATATTTGGTCATACATATTTATAATTGAAAAGTACATATTCAGTAACTTTTTTAGGAAAAAGGTTTATTTTTAGAGACATTATACTCTTGAGGAGTATATGAATTTCATTGTATATCCCTTAGTAAAGGAATCCCAAGGACATTTCCACAGCATTGTTTAACTAGTTGCAACACTTTGAGTTTTATAGATGCCTCAGTAACGATTTCGGTTGATTGGCATCTGAAATCATTACTGACATCTACATTCATGCCAAATACTTTTGGCATCTGAATTAAGTCTAACAAGTAGCGACACCATCTTGATTTCATTTTGTGACTAACGAATCATAGAAAATTTGGGTTATGGTGAGATAAGAGAGCGCGAGGTTAAAGCATATGTGTAGTATAAGTTTTATTGAAAAATTGTAAAAGGCTAATGTTCTTATCGGTGTCACAATGTGGTGGTGAATGGAGTTAGCAGTGCCGGTTAGGTAATTGTTACTTAGTTCAATATGCTTCCGCCTTCAGAGGAATTGATTTCGGGTATTTAGTGCTTCTGGCAGACGCCGAAATTTCATGGAGTTTATGGACCTAATGCACGACTTCTTCCTACTTCGCAATTCAAGTCTATTTTGCATGTCCATATTGAGTATTCGCAATATTCTTTGATGATTATGACTTTATTACTCGGTAACTTACAGTTACGATGTAAAACGCATGCGTATATCTTTAGAACGATAGAATTAAAGGATGCTGTTTTAAGGGTAAGAAATATTAAAGACGTTTTTTGATCAAAATTGAAGAAATTTAATTTCTAAAATAAAATTTGATTTGATGTAATTTTTATTCCTATTCCAAAGATAATATTTTTATAGATTTAAACGGTAAGTTAGATTGTGATTTTTGATGAATATTAAATATATTGTCCTTTAAAAGTTATAGCTTTTTCCTCTGTCATCTACATTCCTACTGTACATTCTGTTATGCAAATTTTGTCGTTTTTATATAAAGTCAATCTCCTGTACTTGCGCGCCTATTCTAACCAGTTATGGAAGCATTCCACCATTTTGGAAAACATAACAATTTTCCTGTGAACAGAGTCTACTGCTACATATGTGTAACGTCTGTATCTATTGCAGACAGCCGTAGTATGTTCGAGACTGTATCACGTGTCTGCATCATACAAAAATCTTTGTTTCATACAAGAACTAAGTTTCCTTTAGTTTGTTTAACAACACTGTTTACATTTTCAGAGAGGATGGAACTTTAAATTTATGATAACACAAAGATATTGTGTCTATTAATTCTACTGCCATTCATCTCATAAAAAAATAACGGAAAATGTTTAAAAAGTTTTACCACGTCGACATTTCTTTCCAAATTATTTTCACATCATAGGATATGTTTGTATTGCAGAAATAAAAAATTACACACTCCCAGCCGAGGCAGAGATCATTATAGCGATGTGCTTGGTACACCGAGACGCCCGCTACTGGGACCACCCGGACCAGTTCTATCCAGACCACTTCCTCCCAGAGAAGGTTGCTGGCAGGCCGAAGTATGCTTTCCTTCCATTTGGTGGAGGTCCTAGGAAGTGCCCAGGTATGGATATAATAAGGTTGTAATAATAAAATATAATATTATAGAACACAATACTATTAAAATATTATCATAAAAATTCTTGTCATCAGTAAATAATCTAAATTTACAAATATAAATCATACAAGTACGAATTAAAACACTGTTTGAATTTTTTTTCCAATATACTAATTTTACACATATATTATTATCTTCCTTTTATTTTTCAATCCAATTCCTTTGCCTAATAACAATTGCACTACAAAAATTATATGTATTAATATTTAATTTTACAGTGCTGGAGGTGAATGTTATTTATAAACCTAAATCTTGTACAACAATTACATAGCACAGTTTGAAAATATAGTTTTTCTTAAACACGTGAATTTTCTTCTATTCTATAGGTAGTATAATGTGCGCAACGAAATTAATTAGTAATTAAAGTAGGTTATACATTGTGGAGATCACAAAAATAGCATACAAAATATTCGGATGTACTGATTAATTTTTATTTTCTACCTATTTTTCAAATAAGTTGTCACAAATGGAAAATTACATACGTATTTTGCAGGAAATAAATCAAAGTTTTAATTCACACAGTTTTTTCAAACTTCCTTGTTCATTTTCACTATTATTAGCATTGCTTGGTTTATTTGGCACAAAGTCTTCTGCAAACACCTTTTATCTTCAAATCTCATCTCTTCCATTCATTTCCTCTTCTCTCTCTACCTTTGGATTCTATTTGTATAATCAACCGACTCTATATATTTTTATTAACACTCTTCCTTCTATAATTTGTATTCATAATTTTGTCAGCATATGTTCTCTTATATTTTCTTCTTATTCCCAAACCGTCTCAGCTGTCCTTTCTCGACTTTCTAACAGTCTTTCTTTCCTGACTCTCCTTCTAGTGACTCCATTCTCATTCCCCCTCGTCTAGTCAATCCAGCGTTGCCTATCATAAACTCGTCTCTTATCTTATCTTACCTAATCTCGTCCTTTTGTCTTATCATCCAACTTTATTGACATTACAATGGTTTTTGTTTCAGCTTATGCATACGGTCTGGTGGTGGTCAAGTTCATTGTGGCAACTTTACTACGAAAGTACACATTCACAACTAAACAAGACTTCAACAATTTACCTCTCGATTTGTTCTTCATGTACAAGCCTACTGATGGTTTTCTGCTCAACTTTCAACCTAGAGAGTTTTTAATTTGATTAATGTTTCATATTTACTTTTAATACGTTTTCTTTCAAAATTATATACAATATATTGGCATAAACGTAACGACGTTCCAATATGAAGTTAAGTAGAAATTAAAAATAAATGCCTTTATTGTCACTGCAAATATTTTTACTTAATCAAACAATGACAAAATTTACTGAAAACATGTTATGTTCACTTTTTAGAAAAAAATTAAATAGTTTATGAAAATAAACGAGAGTTATTATTTCCTTCACTCGTTAAGCTATAAATAGAGAACACAGTGACCAGTTAAAATGTTTTAATATTTCCCCATTTCTCAATTTGTTACTCGATAGTGTAGGCTATCATTCAAAAGTTTTTTTATATTTAAATATATCAATATTACACGAATCAATATTTCATATGTTTTATTTACTTAGTCACTGACAATCCTGACAATATTACTTCAAATTTCACCTAACTTCAATAATAACTCAATCTTTATTTATCACAAATTGTGTTTTTAATCTCAAGTAATTATTAATTTAGCGGATATTTTATTTAAGTCGTTATTTTATGGGTATTCTCTCAATTTAAATCGCATCTAAAAGTGTAATGAACAATTTGATTCCAACTATTAATAAGTAATATTGACCACGTGTTTTAATTTCCATTTTAACATATGAAAACTAGCAAAGTGGTCATCAAGACTTTTATATTATTTTATACAGACTACTCATATTAAAATTTGTATTTTCAGCAGCAAGACTATATTTTTTCTTTTAATATTTAAAGTTTCAACACTAATCTACTAGTAATAATAATAAATGTTTCATTGCGTTAGAAATTTGCAACTGTTGTTAAGTATAACATTTTCCATTCATCCGTCCATCTAAATCACTCTCAAACACACAGTTTCTATATGCATTCATATTAGCTATTTGAATTTTTCCAATCTTGTACCCGACCAATCTCTCAACTCAGCGGTCTCCCAATGGTGTGCCATGAACTCGTCTGTACTGTAAAATACATTTGCAATTAGAGTTTTTCAGGTGATTTTTAAATGCCTCTAGCATTGGGATACTTTTAATCGTATTTAGGAATCTATTGTCAAACTGAACTCCTGCCTGTGAAGACAAAGTGTATGTACTACCGTCCTGTGTCTTTCAGTTCGATAGTTCTCCCTGCCCCTCGTTTCATAGGAATGTTTGTAGTTTTCCTAAAAAATAACGCCTTTTGCCTTAAAAAATAGACATGTCTCTAAAATATAGAGACAGGTTAGTGTCAACAGTTTCCACTTTACCATGTGCTGCAGTTTTGCAATTGTTCGAACTGCTTTTTGTAGAATCCATGAAATTATGAATATAATGCTCACAGTAAGTGTTTAAACAATAAGTTATTAGACATTAATTTATGTGACTAGGCTATTGAAAATTTGAGAAAGATCATGTACAAAGAGACAGTGCTACATCCCACTTGTAGGGTAATACTCTTATACCCTTCCATGCCCTCACAGCTCTGACATGTATTTCGCCAGTACTTCAATTAGGCCCTGGCTTCGTGTAAAAGATTAGACTATGAGAAGAGATAGACGCATCAATATTTTTTCTAGTTGTACATTGTTATACATTGTTTTTCTCAGGAAATGTACGATTAGCCTACGATTATATAAAATAAAATAATAAATAAGATCTTTAAAATTGTTCATTTGAGATAAAAAAGATTGTTTGCAAATTTTTCATAAGAACTGTTTAATAATCCACTTCAATTATAATATCAACAAGCAAATCTAATGGTATCACAGGCTTAGCGTTCGAATACACAGATAGCGACGAGATGAGACGTAAAACTATCAAATATAGTATGTATGGAATAAAGTACCGTACACAGATTGTGTCGCACTCTGTGTGCTTTATTCCATGTTAACATTGTGTTTGATGGTTTCGCTTCGCATCGTGCCACTGCCTGCGTATTCGTATACCCTTACATAAGCAGTGCCAGTTTTAGCACTACTAGCGCCCTGGGTGAGATTTCTTCATCATCCCCTAACTGCAATTCAATTACATACGAAAAAAGGCTACCGGCGCCCCTTTTCGTCCGGCGCCCCTTTTCGTCCGGCGCCCCTTTTCGTCCGGCGCCCCTGGGCGGTCGCCCAACCGCGCCCTACCCTAACGCCGCTCCTGTACATAAGATTATTCACTAATTAATAGCATCACTTCTACTAGCTGCAACTTCTTCTTGTTGATTTCAATGTTACTTTATTTTATGTAGACTTTAACTAATTACAACATAATGGAGGTATAAGTATGGTACAAACCACATGTTTATACAATTTCTCATACAGATATTTAACTAAGTTTTTATACATGGAAACAGCCTAATGTAATGTCTATAAAGATAATTTACAAATGGTACTTACTTGCTCCGACGGGAATCCAACCGAATTATTCTCTTGCCAGGCAAATACGTAATAACTATACCACAGTGTCTTTACTAAATATGATTCAATTACTTTTTGTAGATGTGCATATTACGTGTTTTTGTTTTTATTTTAATTCTAATGACTGTATACGTTATTTAATGGTACTTAAAAGTAGTGGTGTTTTAAATATTCAGTTGATAGACTGTATTAGATTGGATGCGAATTAGTTACTTTATTATATTCTATCTGTGAATAGACTACTCATATATGGATCTGATAAAGAAGTAGGTAGCTACACACTTTGTGAGAGTTACAGCTTGGTCTACCATGACAATAACAGACCTGACCTTGGCACAGTTTGGTGTTTCGGTCGGGACAGCTATAAATCTACTCTAATCTAAATTCTGGCCATGTCATGGAGATGGTTGTATAAAACATCACCGTTCACACTGGTGTATCTTTAGTTTTTGATACAGTTCCGTTTATGTTATAACCTGCATTGATGGCGCAAAGTCATCATTGGCCATTCATATGAAGAAGCTCTAGCTTTCAAGGAGACTTGGTGATAGCCTACACGTGAGAATTGGTCCTTGGAAGACCCCACAATCGTAATGAATTAACTACCGGTACCGGTCTGTTTAGCGTATTGTTTATAAATATAATCACATTATGTATTGTACATTACTCAGTAATAAATCTGATAAATTGATATTAGTTAGGTTACATAGTTTCGTCTCATTGATATTAGAATTACATTTTATTCCAGATTAATATTTAATAATTTTATATATACTAAACAAAACAAAATAGCAACTTTTAAGACTTCTGTCAATTTGTAAAGAAATATTCATATAGACTGTATTTACTTCCATTAGGTCCAGACTTGAGTTGACCACCGTTATCTGTTCTACTTCACAAAAACTTAAAACACAATAGAAAGCAATCATTACCCACACAGTTGTATTAGTTCTATAAAAATAGTATTTATGTACACATTTAGCTGAGCGTTAGCGAAGCCTTCAACTCATGGGACTGGATTTCATTTCTGTCTGTTTGATCGCACGATATCTCAAAGACGAACTGTCCTAAAGACTTGAAATTTTGTATGAAACTTGAGTTCAATGACAGTGCATATCCGGAACTCTTGCGTTACTCTAGTTATAAAAGTGGAACTAGATCCTCTATTTTCTAGAAGTTTGTTACTAAATAAAAATTGCAGAAGTTCCTCACCTCTTAGGTAAATATTGGTGCTGCCCCAGTAGGTGAGGTGCGTGTTGCAGTCACACCCGAGAATAAGGGCTACACCTCTTTCTCCGCAGTACTGCAGTAGCATTTGTATTTTACTGAAGGGAAGTGTATTGAAGGGTGTGGGAAGTATGCTGAGGCAATAATCACCTCTTTATCCCCTTGTTGTGAGGATATAGAGATTACCTACCTTTAGGGAGATCTAAAGGTCACCTCAAGCAGTGGCTCGCTCTCCTTGGGGAAGGCTATGTTTAAACTGGGGGTCGCCAAGTATCCAGAGTTCACATACCTTATTAAAGATCAAGCTCTCCCTTGACCATGAAGCCCTCAGCATATGCTGTTCCTCTTTGGCTTGGAACGATAGAGAAAACTAAATATAGTTATAGGAAAGTATAAAGTATAATTGAAGTTAGAATTTGGGAAAGATTCTCCCGAAAGCTGAGGATAGACTGAAATGAAGTGCGAGCGTGATACAAAGTAGCAAAAAGAAGCCTGATCGGATTTGATTAGAAGACAAGAATTGGACCAGGCATTTCCCAGGTGCACAGAAAGTACAGCACTAGATGAAGAAAGAATGTAACTGTGATTGTGCTACGAGGACGTAGAGGCTTGGCTCATGTGTTGGGGGTATGAAGACCCCGCCACTTTGCACCCATGAAAAGCAATTGCATAACGTTTTATTTCAAACCTGGAGAAGAGGATGGGGCTATTGAAATTTCCATCACTAACAAATACACATAACTTTAATAGCATGGTTTGAATTGAACAATAATATAAAGAAGCTCATTAATTCAGAAATTTCTAATCATTATACATTCAAAAGAAACAAATGAATAAACAAAGAGGTGAAAACAAAATTATAGGGTGTATGTTTGCTATTGCTCCAAATGATGTACATCGGTTCTACATTAGAATTTTACTTCTTCATGTCAAAGAAGCAAAATCTTTCAGAAACTTACAACATTACAATGTAATATACAGGGTGAATATAAAGTCAGGACCCCCCCCTCTATTTTCTTCTATAGGTAATATAAGGAGATATCCTTTGGGTAGTGGTGCAATATGGAAAGGAAGTTTCATTTTATGATATTGAAAATTTTTTTTGTCCCCCAAAAATGCGAAATTTTGGGGGCAACCCAAAAATTTCAAATGTAAACCCCTATAAAGTGACCCCTCATTTTAAAGAGCATGAAAAAACTTAAATAGTGGTGAAAACCAGAGATCGCTATCTCTTTCCAACAACATAGCCAATAAAAATTGTAATTAAGTCTTTACACCTAAATTTATTTTGTTTGGGTACAGTTTCCGTCTGCGTCGAAACAAGTTTATTGGTTGTCTGTGTTCTCAATGAGTGAGGCATGCAATGGATGAAGAATCCAATATTAGAAAGTCAACACATGATAAGGAGTTTATTGTCAATGAGTGACTGGGCTTTCCCCGGTTCGAAGTACAGTTAGAAAAAACTAGTCCATTTTGCTTATTTTGAGAAAATCGCGTTCAAAGTTTTGATATTGTACAAAACTTACATTAATTGTAATTATTGCGTATTTTTGAGTAGGTTTGTTCTTGAGGTCAATAGCTACACCTGTCCACTAGTAAAATAAAATTATTTAAGTAATTTCATGATTTCTGGATATGCAATTTTGCAGTTGGAACCTTGTCAAACCATAATTTCTCAACTTTTTGGGATAGGAATTTCCAGAAGGATGTAAAGTAAACAGAAACCATGTAAGACTATGTTTTATTTATTTTAAATATTGTGCACAAAAACTTTTTCCCAGAAGAATATTTTTGCGCTTGCATGTTTTTCCCACTTCTTCCAGCCATTGTCTCATTCCATATAGCACAATATACTTGCTTGGTTACACCGTAAGCTGTCATATTGTACACATTCAACTTTCTTGTATAGAAAAATGAACACTTATAGATGCTCTGGGACATGTAATGACATTCTCTAAGTCAGAAAGTAATACTTTCTTTATAATAATTTTTTATTTCTCCAAATAATTCACTGGATGAATTACTTTCTAAGTCACTCTGTGCCATTTTGTAATTTCAAAAATTAAGAAATATTCACATCAAAATCAACTGGACTATCATCAGTATACATAACCTCAATGTAAATAAATCGTCAGAACACAATAAGCAGTATGAGTCAGCTGATGCATTATTATTTATAATAGACAGTAGAGCTGACACCAACAGCTGATCATGCGGTTGGAACATTGTCACTCTCCTATCTTTATTATTATGAAACATACGACAATGAGAGTTAGTGCATTAAATAGAGAGTGTTTTAAATAGAATAATTGCAAAATAAACTCAATTTTCATAAAAATATTAGTTGGAACCTTGTCAAGCCAAGGTAGCGAGTAGTTATTATCTCAGTAGATCATTATTATCCAGTGGTATTGTGTGGTTACTCTTCCCGTGAAGTATTTTGAGAAGGTTGTATGTGTTTTAGTGTTATTACAATAATTTATTTAGATGCACTTTCGCATTGTTGAGTTTTAAATAATATTATCTAATTAATACTGATTTCGAGTAAAAATGGCACGTAGTCACGAAGATAAAGTAGAAATGATATTTACTTTCGGGGCTTCGAATGAAAAATTATCATGAGCCAGAAAGGCGGTTTAATTTGGCACATCCTGATAGACCTGTGACAAGGAAATACTTAAGAACTTTAGTAAATAAGTTCCGAGAATTTGGTTCCATCAAAGATGCCCCACGCTCAGGTCGGCCTCCTTTAGGTGGTGACAAACAGTTCGAAATTGTTGCACAATTTGTTGAAGATCCGCAGCAGTCCACCAGATTAGTAGCAAAATCTTTGTGATGTTTCCCAAATGTTATGATGTGATAAAGTTACTGAAAAAAATAAATTTCACGCCTATAAAATTAAGCTTCTCCATGAGTTAAACGAAAGACGATCCAGACCGTCGTCTACAATTTTGTGAAGAAATGGAAGCACTAATTTCTTCTCATCCATTGGTTGTTAGAAACGTTGTGTTTAGTGATGAATGCAGTTTTTTCGTCATTGGAGATGTGAACAAACACAAACTGCAGGTACTGCGACACAGAAAATCCCCATGTTTTTCCGTGAATCTCGCACCCAGTACCCAGAAAAAGTTAATGTTTGGGCCGGGATATTTGGGAATCACATTATAGGACCATTTTTTATTAATGGAAAATCTCAATGGTCAACTGTATTTGGAAATGTTACAAGAATCAATTTTTTCTGCAATAAATACTGTTATGAGGGAGAATCAACATGAATTTGAAGAAGAACTCGTTCATTTCCAGCAAGATGGTGCCCCATCACATTATCATCGTGCTGTACGACATTTCCTGGGAACTCAGCTACGTGGTCAGTGGATTGGTAGGCGTATTGTAATAATAGAATGGCCTGCACGGTCTCCGGACCTTACACCCATGGACTTTTTTCTTAGGGGTCACATAAAATCCGCAATTTACAAAACACCATTAGCAAACATTGAAGATTTAAGAAACAGGATTATTGATTCTTGCAACCAAATACAACCTCAGACTTTCCAAAACGTCAGAGAGGCGTTCACCCTACGCTTGTCTCACTGCCAAATAGTAGGAGGGCTTCAGTTTGAACATTTGATTTGACTTCGTGACGTGGTGATTATTAAAATTGTTTTGGTAATACTGGCTATTATTTCGGATTAGGAAAGAGATAGCAATCTCTGGTTTTCACTACTATTTAAGTTTTTTCATGCTCTTTAAAATGAGGGGTCACTTGATAGGGGTTTACATTTGAAATTTTTGGGTTGCCCCCCAAAATTTCACTTTTGGGGGACAAAAAAAAATTTTCAATATCATAAAATGAAACTTCCTTTCCATATTGCACCACTACCCAAAGGATATCTCCTTATATTACCTAGAGAAAAAAAGTAGAGGGGGGGGGGTCCCTGACTTTATATTCACCCTGTATAAAGAATCAGTAATTGCCCATGGAATACTAGAAGACGATTAAGAATGGATAAATTTCCAGGAAGAAAGGTAACTGTCAATATCCCTCATCATCCTAGAGAGCTATTTCTTACATGTCTTACTTCGGTGAACCTGTTGCTATTAAATCTATTATTAAGATTTAAATCAGAAATGTTTCAGGTCTTTAGATTTGAAAATGTAGAAGATACAGAAAACATGGCACTATTAAAAATAGATAACTTACTTAAACAAATACTTTAGACTACTCAAAAGTAAACTTACTGATTCATACACTTACGTTCGGCAAAAGAACATGAACTGCATCCAAACAAATTTTATAACAAGTGTACAAAATAATAACATTGTAATCCCACACTTGCAGCAAACAGCTAGCTGAATACGAGTATTAATCAGCAGTTAATCAACATTAGTAACTTAATTAATTAGTGTATTAAGTAAGAGATAGTACAAAGAAAAAATATTCATCTAAAATGATAACCTATTTCTTTGAAGCAAATTAAAAATTAAAAAGTCATGTTTACTTTGTAGAAAACCCCTTAAACTTCTGGTCTCCATAATTAGTATTTTGTTCATCATCATCCTTACCTTCACTATGAGTCTGTTATATTCTTCTATAAGGGCTACTCCTTGTTCTGCTATATCATTCACAACTCTAAGGAACTTCAAAACTTTCTACCCAATTCCAGTTGTTTACATTAGTGTCCATGAACTTCATCTCTAGACCAAGCGTTCTAAAGAAGTTCTTTGTATTGTTGGAGATGAAATTTTTAAGGTTTCTTATTTGAACGTCTTTTTTATTAACTTATGCCTTCACTGGTGGAGTATTAGAACCGTTATTTTGTAGAGCTGTTATGATTTTCTTTTTAGTTTAGTTTGTTACTTAAACATCAAACAGTGATAGAGCCGCAAGTGTTTCAGAGAGATACCACAGGTGATCTTTTTTTTGTTTAAAGCTTTCTCTACTACCTCTTTGAGGTTTAACAGCTTTGAAAGCTACCAAATCTTTTAAGAGTTGCAGATCATTCAATGGAGCATAAGCAGGTGAAGGCGCTTGGAACCAGTTCTTAATGTAAATAACTGCATAAAAATAAAAATGTCTTGAATATCAGCCTCTCTTTTAGTCAGTTGAAATTGACTGTAAAAGAGGTAAAATTTCAATGCATTAATGGCCTAGATCTATGAACACCAGCAGGTACTTGAATGACAGTTGTTTTTCAAACATTCCTCCTAGCAAAATGATAGTCAGCTCCAGGAATTCCTTGTAATCATCCCTAGATTGGAATTATTGCAGCTAATCTTTACTAAATTGAATAATTCGTTCAGCAAACCCTTTTACAACATCATTAGCCAAAGGGTCCGTAATGACAGGTTCATATTGCTGGGAATTAATTTGTGACCAGAAGTTTTTTAATCTCTTGAACAATAAGATGTCTAGCCCTGTTGATTTTCCAACTCCTTGTAAGACAACTGCTTCTAACATAATTTCTAAAATGTGATGGCGATATGGCAACCAAAACATATATATTCTGTTCTATAAAACACATGCACCATTGTGATGGTCTTGTGTTTACAGCAGTTGTGTCAAAACTCATACACTTAATTTGATCAACTACTCCCCACGAGGAAACTGTTTCATAAACAGCACTAGCTATTAATTCTTCAATTCTGACGTAATCTTTGGAACCCCCAGAGTTGATCAACACTTTGTCCAGACACAAGTATTGGAAGTCAATCCACAACCTCTTGTCCACTAATGTCTTCAAGCATTTTTCCATCTCAGTCCACAGTGAAAGAAAGGACCATTAGGAGAAAAGTCCATTTCCAAATTTTGTGCTAAGGCCTCTTGTTTTTCAATCCTGTTTTGACAATTGATGAATAACCCACGTTATAAAGAGATTGATCACACCCTGCTTGTTTGAGGGTAGATGTTAACAGCAGGTCAGAATTTCTGTCACTTAGTTTTGAGCCATCAGGGCAAACAGCAAGGTTGTCGTCAATTATTTTCTTTATACCCCTCTTTTTTGTTGGAAGTTACTACTAACAATGAAACACAATTTACAGTAATGCTCACACGATAAACACAACCAAACCACTCAGCTTCACTATTTGTACTCAACTGGTAGTATATATAACGTAATAGTGTCGGTAAAATTGTTATTCAGTGGTAACCTATTACCAGCCAAGACTATTATCGTGCAAGCAATGAGGCTAGGAACAGACCTGTTCTGGTGATGCTTTTCTGGTATTACGTTACTGAGAAACCAATAACATAGTGGAGTGAGCTGGATTGGATGGTGCGGGAGGGATAGGGAATAAAATATCAGATTGAAATAATTAATAATAAATAAATTATAAATAAATATTTATCAAATAGAAATGCAGACTTATTTCTGAAAAAAATTAAAACAAATCCAACTAATTCATTATTTAATTGTTCGTTCTCAGTTACCATTAATTATACGTAATCTATTAAAAAGTAGTCTACTAATTTAAATATTACATTGTAGTAAGTTAGTTGTTTTGTATAATAAACAATAATTGTATTGTACAGAAAATTTTTTAAATAACCAGTTTATAATTAATATATTTCAAAGTAGTCTACCAGTTTAAAATTGCATTGTACTGATTAAATTAAATTTTCGTATACTACGTCTAAATAGCCCCACATATGTAGATTTAGTCTGACTCAGTTTACTTGCAACTTAATTAAAGTCAGTTCTGTAACAGCATGATGCTAATTACCGAGCATGGGTCGGCTGGTAACATGTTACAGCTGTAACAGGTCACTGGCACATAATATCAACTAACCACATTATTTTGGTAATAGGTTATTGACAAATAACAGTAATTCCCATCTCTAACTGGCAGACTAGCAGTGACAGTGCAGTAAATGTGTGGAGTGAGGGGCAGCAAGTCCCAACATGAACAGAGCAAGCAGTGACAAGCTTCTCTCAGTCATACACTCAAACACACACATACATACATACATACAGAACAAAACTATTGTTTTCAGTTTGGAAACTTTGGTGCTCTTATTTCTTTTTTAATGAATATTTGTATACTTAAGAATAATAAACATTAAAAATATGCGTTTGAAAAAATTATACAAATTCGATTTTTGGTAATATAATTAGGTATTTTTTAAAGTTTGACCTAAGAGAGCGACCCATACAAGTTGTTTTAAAAATCTGAAATCTTTGTGGAATGTAATTTATGTCACAGAACGAAATGAGAGGGTGCTTATTCCTTATAAAGTGATATTTGAGAGTTGGTTTGAGTTTGGTTGTAGAGCATCACCCTACTGTATAGGTCCTCCACCCTCTCCAGACCATATCAGCTACTCTTTCTGATCCTTTCTAATATTGATTCATTCCGACTCTTTTTCTGATGGCTTCGTTCCTTGTTCTCTCTCTTCTAGTCAATTTAACACAGACCCTTAAAAATTCTTCTTCATCATCCATGTCTTATTTTAAAAGTTAATTAAAATAGGTATTTTTTCAACTTATGCGTATGGCAGGGTAGTGGTTAAGTTCGTTGTGGCAAATTTACTTCAAAGTATAGGTTTACAGCTGAACAAGATTTCAACAACTTACCTCTTGATTTGTTATTCATGTACAAACCAACTTCTGGTTTCTTGCTCAACTTTCAGTCTCGAAATCCTCAATTTGGTACATTTTTATGTTCATTTTGATCCATGTGTAACAAACATCCTTTAGTGATTTGATTATAGAAA
Source organism: Homalodisca vitripennis (assembly GCF_021130785.1). Classification (NCBI taxonomy): domain Eukaryota; kingdom Metazoa; phylum Arthropoda; class Insecta; order Hemiptera; family Cicadellidae; genus Homalodisca; species Homalodisca vitripennis. Next base: position 71,349 of record NW_025777943.1, read on the forward strand.
CAACAATTGAATATTATGCTATTACATATTATACATGTTTTGAAAATAACAATTAGTCATATTTACAGTGTAGTTAAGAGTATTTATTTTTTACCCGTGTAACATTATACAAAGCTATTGGGATGAAAATAATATCCTCTTGGTGTATAGTATAAAAGTTACAAGTGTGGAGGCTACTACAAGCTTTTGGTATACTGTACTATAATTTTACGTTCATGTTAAGTTGCATTTAGGGAACGTTGTATACCAAGTATATCCACATACATTTATTAGTAATTGTTTTATAATACAAACAAATCACTACATTTATGTTTTAGATTTCATTATATAAGTGAGTTATATAGTTCAATAAATGAGAAACACCTTAAAGTCTACATTCTCACACAGTATAGTGGCTAATTTTGAAACAATCTACTGTGATAAATGTTGCTGTTAACAACTTATTTATTGGTTATGGGTATTTTAAAAATATTGTTAGTTGTTTTAATGTTTGACTTTTAAAAGGCTACGCACTGAATCTGATGATGGCTTATAAACCTTCATATCAGCTAAATATTTTTCTAAAATATTGTTGAAATGTTGTAAAATGTTTTTTAAAAACATCCACTAAATCCTTGGTTGAACTGAGATAAAGACAAGGCTTTTTACTCAAATACCTCCATAAATACCAGGTGTACCTCGAAGAGGTTTAAACATTTGATTTTATATTACTTGCCCATTTATGCACTGAACATATTCAAACTCTACACAATTCATTAAATAGGTATTAAAAAAATTCTGTGAAAATTTTAGCTCTCTAGCAATTGTTTAAACGAAATGCTAATATTTTGAAAAACTATACTTTAAAAACAGTAGAAAAAAACTGTATTTTTGTTTTGTAAAATTATTTATTGTCATATTCTAATCAAAAAATTAGAACATAGCCTATTAAAAAACCTAGAATCACAGTCAACAATTATTCTAATTGTTATCCAACCACAGTGATACACTAATAACAGTGCTTAACAAATGAATCGTTAGCTCTTACAAAGAAATTCTGTGGTTTCCGGAGAAGTTCCTCTTCAATTGTTTTAATTCCTCATCATTATTGAAGCTACAAGTATAAACTTGTTCCTTTAAGTAATCCTATAGAAAAATATCACACACAGTTAAATCTGGGGATCGGGGTGGCCAATCTAAAAATTCACTTCCACGACAAATCCAATGGCCATTTAGGTTGTTATTTAGTAATCGACAGGATTTGCGAAATGAGGAGGAGAAACATCTTGTTGGAAGATTGCTTCAACCATTTCTGGAACCGTAAAACGACAATGAGCATTGTTAAACAGCTGTTCTTTAAAACTGCAACGCAAAAATCATATCAGGTAAGTCAAGAAATTAATTTTTATAGGAAGCAAAATGGTCAAATTTTCAATATGTCACAATTTTGTTTTTACAATTGTTAGGGAGCTTTAATTTGCACAGAATATTTATAAAACCTACTTTATTACTTGTGTAGAGTTTGAAAATGTTCGATGCATAAATGGGCAAGTAATTAAAATCAAACGTTTAAACCTCTATGTGAGACTCTGTATATTGCTGAAAATAGGAGACAGTGGAGAACCGATTGCCATCCCCTCATCTTGATGGTAAATTTGATCGTCGAAAATAATTGCATTGATTGCATAGTTCTAACAGTTCCATAATTAATGTCACAGGAAGTTATTTCCCTTAATGTTTGTTCTTTGAGACGTGATTTAATAATTTCTAATTTCTGGAACTGGTACATTTTTTTAATAGACTTTCAATGTCAAAACTTACTAGTTTGTCAGTTTCAGCCAACTTCAGGGATTTTAGCTTTTCTACAAAACCCTGGAATTTTTTATAAGAGATTCAGTTTTTCCTATCAATGGCATTAAAATGTCCAAAAGAACTTTAGACAATTCCCTGCAAGGTGAATCATGAGAACTAATGATAGGCTGGAGAGGGATGCTAGGTTTGTGGATTTTGGGAAGGCCATACATATGGTGAATCTTTGAATGGTGAAGAGTTAATTTAGATCTAATATTATTTGAAAAATATGTTTGTGTTCTCTTTAAAGTTCATACAATGTGCTAGTTTACGTTCAAAATAATCAATTTGCTCTGTATTTTAAACTGCATATTTGCCAGTATTTAAAGTTGCCGTAATCTTATCTTTATATGTTACCAAGTTAAGTACAACAGTAGTGTTGCCTTGATTGGTAATATTTCAGTAGTACCTTTATTGTACTTTTTTATTAAATTCAATTATAATTAAGAAAATATTACAAATCACCAAAACTCTACTACAGAATTGAATCGTTAGTGGTAAATTTAGTGGTCTGCAGAATATAGATTTCAGCCATCTTTTATTATCTTAACAATGTTTGTCAAAGCTGATCTTGTTTCATAATTTTACAGAATTATATTTGTATAATATTAGATTATAATAAATTTTAGGATGAAAAAAATATATTTATATTTAAGCATTAATAATAAAACTGCAAACCTAGATTTTAAAACGTTCTAATTGTTAACTAGCTACTTGTGATTCACTGTACTGCATCGCTTTATTTAATCAACACCAGTAGGGAATCAGAAACAGAATGATGACTAGTAACAGCCAGTTTTTGTTATTGTTTTAATTTTTTTATTTAGATTTTGACTGTTTTTATGGTTGTTATTGTTTATTTATGAAATAATAACTATGTATATACAATATTACCATTTTACATACTCCTTTTAATTGATTTGGGATTGTGTTTTATATATCTTTGCTTATTTTGCGAGTGACTTCAGAGACTTCACCTAAGGCAATTTCCTAAAAATACCAAAGGGTATTCAAACTAGTAATGACCTACTATTTTTAGTTATTGAAGTGTATTTTTACTTCATTCATAAATTTGTTTAGTATATTTTGGATTTCAGAGAGGTCACGCAAAAGTACTCCAACTTATTGAGTTGTCCTCAAACCGATATATTATGCTACTTGTAATATATTTTATGTTCTGTTGCGGTTTTCTTGGACATTAATTAACAAGGCATTTGACATGATAAGCTCGCTGAGCTAGCATTACACTAAACTTATGGAATAGAATAGAATAGAATAGAATAGAATAGAATCTTTATTCACCACAAGATATTTCCATAGAATACATAGGCAAGTCATGTAACTATGAGATTAATATTTCTACACACAAAGCCATTGTTTACATAAATATAAACCTAAGCCAATGGACTATTTTAAGACTACAGTAGGCCCTATAATATAAATAACAGCAATATAGTATTACAATACTAGTAAATATTTTAATCAAAATAGCATTTTATAAATTACAACAGGCCTAACTTAAACATTATAATAAACAACACATTGGACATTACAATAAATAGATATCTATGTTACTTAAACATATATTTGTTTAGCACAAAGTGACAAAAGATTCTTTGAAAGCGTCAGGTCAGGGCTAAAATCCAATTCGGACCAACTCTCAGAAAGAAATTCTTCCACTTTATAAAACGGATTTTTTAATAAAAAATTTATGATACAGATTTTAAATTTATCATTTTCTAAATTCTTGACTGGGTCGGGTAACTTATTCCATTAATCGGCTTGATATAACTATGGGATTTCTTTCACTTTTTAATAGCCTATTTTGTGGTAAATTAATTAAATTTGCAGATCTAGTATTGTGGGAATGAATGGAGCTTCTTGTATGTACCTTGTCTAAATTAGCTCTCAAGTACATGAGACACTGAAATAATGTATAGGGAATGTAAAGTCAATATTCTTAATTCAATAAATAATTGTTTACAATGGGCTAATCTATGGGAACCAGTAATTACTCTTATAGCTTTTTTTTGTGCAACAAATATATCTTCTGACTTGGGAGCACCACCCCATACTATTAAACCATAAGACATATGGGCATGAAATAAACCAAAATAGGCCTGCCTTAGGCCTTCCCCTTTCCAACTCACCACTTTAACCTTTTTAAAGCGTAAATGCTTTTACTAAGCCTACTTTTGAGGACAGATATGTGTTGGTGCCAATTAAGGGTTGGGTCTAAAGTTAATCCTAAGAACATTGGACAATCTAAGTTCATATTTTTTTCTTTAAGAGAAAAAAAATACAGTTTTTGGTTTTTTTCCTTGTTTAAAACACTAGTTCGTTAGCAGCCAACCAATTCTCAATGAGGGTTTGATTATATTTAGCATTTTTCTAATGCCAGACTTTCACTATCATGACTATTTAAGACAGTAGTGTCATCTGCATAGAGAATAATCTCCGCAGGAATATTACTACTGAGGTCGTTAACCATAATAATAAATAATAAAGGACCCAAAACAGATCCTTGCGGAACACCGCACGTGAACACCGCAGGCCAAGAGACATGAGGATTCATTACTGTCTTGTACATATTGTACTCTGTTCTCAAGGTAGGATTGAAAGATTTGAAGAGCCACACACCCTTTACCCTAAAATACTCAAGCTTAGAAACTATAAGATCGTGTGAAACACAATCAAAGGCCTTGCTGAGGTCACAGAACGTGACCGCAGCAAGGTCCTTACCCTCAAAACAATCATGTATACCCTCAACTAGCTTTATAAGGGCATGTGTGGTAGATAACCCATTTCTATAGCCAAACTGATTGTTACATATTAGCCTATTCAATTCAAAATAAAACATTAATTGTTTGCCTATGATTAACTCTAAGACCTTAGAAAAGACAGGAAACTACCGTTATAGGCCTATAATTATTCAAGTCATCTTTTTTACCTTTCTTAAATATAGGAATGACCTTGCTTATTTTTTAAAACAATCTGGGAAAATTCCTTGGGCCAAACATAAATTGATTAGCCTTGTCAAAGGATTCAAAATACAATCTATTATTATTTTTTTCAGTAAAACGTTACTCAAGCCATAATGGTCCTTACTATACTTACTAGACAAATGACTAACTGCATCCAAGACAATTTTTTTCAGTTACATAGCTAAAACTTAACCCTACCATATGCTCAGGTACCTTGCAATTATTTACATACTGCATTGCTTTAAGCCCATTAGCTGCTACACTGTTTAATTTCGGCTTTACATTAACTGGCAATGTTAATAAAAAACCTGTTATATTCATCTGATGAAAAAATATTTGGGGTCTTTTGTTTTAGTTTCACCTTTCCTACTTTTTATTTACAATCTGCCAAAGGGTTTTGCTCTGATTTCCTGACTCCTTTACTAGTTTAGAATTATATTTTGTTTTTTTGTGTGTTTAATTTGCTTGCGATAATCTTTTTTTTCAGATTTGTACAATACATTATGCATTTCAAACTCATGCCCTTTTGAAGATTTTAAATGTTCATAAAGTAAGTGAAGCCTATCTTTTTTTAGCACACAGCTCATCAGTGTACCACTCTACATTAGCCTTAGAACCAATATTTACTGTATTTTTCCTTTTAATCTTAACCTGTTTATTAAAGCTTAAATTAAAGTAATACCGAACTGTGAGCATAAAAGCATTGAACATTTCATTTACACTAGTTTTAGCAAATAAAATATCACTCCATTTTTCTTTGGCAAGGTAAAATCTGAATACATTGATGTTAGAGTCACTTAGAATAGGAACAGTCTTTAAGCTAGGAACCCATATATGACAGTTCTTTTTTAGCAAGATAAGAGCTATTTTCCTTTATAAGTATTTGTTAACAATTAATAGCTGTCCCAAATGGTCACTCACATGACAGTTAATAAACTGTAGCAGTACAAATTTTGTAAGGTCAAAGAAGTAAAAAAAATTGTCTAAGCAGTTTTTACCTCGAGTAGGTTCGTGAATGGTCAGTTGTAGGCCATAAGTCAGACACAGGTTCACAAACTGGTCTGCGTCTTTATCACTAGTTAAAAATTTTAGATTAAAATCTCCACAAATTATAGATTTTTTGTCAAGTCTATTAATATATGATAGTATCTTTTTCCATTGTATTGAGAAAAGAAATAAAATCTCCATTCATACTCCTGTAAACTGTAACCAGCACTAGGGTCCAGGTCAACAACTTCAACACAGCACAGATCACAGTCCAATTCAACTGACAAACTATTAATTGCTTGATTTACCTTTACTTGTTGAGAAGAGTATCTTGAGTAAATAGCAGTCCCTCCATGACCAATAGTTGTTCTACAAAAAATTAGACACTAGTAGCCTATCATTAATAAGTAAGTACTCGTTTAACTCGTCTTCCGACATCCAGTGTTCTGTTATGCACAGAAAATCTATGTCATGCTCAGATAAAATCTGTTCAAGCAGCTGAACTTTATTTGATAAAGACTGTACATTCTGATGTAAGAAATTAATTGAAGTTATTTTAGAGGGCTCCTTACTCTTATGGTATAGCTCAAGTCATGTCTGGCTGGCAAGTTCTTCCGTATTTGTGTAGATCATTTCTTTTTTTTTAGTTTCAGGAGCTCTTCCACCAAAAAGGCCAGTTGTATTAGTATTTAGCAAGTAATTTTACATTGCACAATTATATTGATTTTTTTCCATAAGTAAAATAGTTAAATAAATAATACCAAATATTGAAATATTTTCAATACAACTTCCCAGCTGTCAACAGATTGATACCCATCTGTATTAACACGTTGAATTGTCTGTTATCATATTCTGTAAATTCAATACATCACTAGTGAATAGCCATTATTACCTAAACAAAGTACAATGGTTACTATCTGGATCTATTGGTAGCATAAAAGATAGAAAAACCGTCAATTGTCAATAGTGTTTATTCCATAACAAGTAAGCGTCAAATTTTGTAATACAGGAAATGCATGGTTAACAACTCCACATCTAAGGTAACTGCAGTCAGCATTCTACAGACTGAATAAGTAACTGTATGAGAGTGCGAGTAGGACGCCCAGTCATTCCTTTTTGGAGGTAAGGCAGGTTATCGGCTGGTCCCATCACAAACCCGCGATGTCTAGATGTATCCAGTCTCCGGGTGGAGCAAACTCCTGGCAACAGCACACAACTTGAGTAACAACAATCAGGACTATACGGACTGGATAATCAACTGTAAGAGATTGCATGTGGGCCAGTCAGTCTTCCTCTTCTAGAGATAAGGCTGGTCATCAGCTGGTCTCCATCTTGATAGTGATTCAGTTTTGTATAGCAAGAACTAGTAATAACAATGAGAACATTTGTATCACTTTTAGATTTTCCTGACTGCATAGCTGTGAGATAGGCATTCAGGGATGAGACTTTTCTGAGGATGATGACGATCAGGATGCGGACCCAATTTATCAACCAAGACCTTACATGTCAAGTGATTCTAAAGGCAGTTTGATGAAAGCAGGTTATACCATTATTTAGTTGTATTTTATAATATATTTGAATGTGGGTAGTACTGAAAAGTAAATTTTAATTTGATTATTTAGAATGTATATATCTATTTTAGGGTAACCGGGTTTGCGAAATCAAAGGACGGGGGAAATCTGTACCGTTATTTAGTTGTATTTTATATAATACATATTTTCAAAACCCTGTTACTCGTTACTGGTTAATATAGTTACATCCAATGTTCTTGAAACTAAATTCTTGGCGGATTAATAACCTATCGGAACGTGTATTAATTTTTTCTCTCATGAACTTTGTAGCTGCCGTTCCAGTAACTTACCTTGGTTGATGTTTTATTTGGCAGATTAATATGGATAATAAATAGAGTGGTGATGTCCTTCTGACGAGGGTTGTCATGAACCTTAAGTTGTCTCGATAAATGGCTAATACCACCATGATTTTATTTTAGGCGAGTTCAACTTCGAGTCTTTGAGTTTCATTTTAACTATGAGTACAAACTTTGAGTATTTCCAGCATTCATGTTTTAGACCTCTAGTGTACTAATCTTCACTCTTTCTAACTACAGCAGCAATGTCGAGCCAAGATGCTGACACCCATGCTTGTGAGTTGACATCAACATAAAGGGAACTCAATTTTAATAATTATTAAGTTCGTATGCAAAATTCCCATAGAACATAGGAACCATTAGGCCCACTCCCATGACATTATTTAGTTCATTACCACTCTATTTGGCAGCAACGTATGAATACATTATTATTTTATTTTTAACATCTAGAAGCGGTGATTTGCCACAATTAAACATATAAGTGAACTTTGCTATTCATTACTAAGACCTCAGAGGTATCCAACCCCATGTGTTTCGTCCATTCGGTTCAAGGAATCGCTGAAGTTGATCATGTACGCGATAAAAACGCTACATGTGTGTTGGGCTATGGAATAGCTCTCTGTGTGGTACCTGTTTTGCTGGCTACCATTTACAGAAAAACTACTAAAAGTAGTGAATTTTTCTTCCGGAAAAAAAACTTTTTATTATTATTATTATAGAAAAAAGTTATTATTTTCTGTGTTTCTGTTAATTTCAGAGAAAAATTTGAGTTTTTCTTTCAAAATTAGGATCATTTTGGTAACCCATTCATTTTGTACTTTTTTATGACTTTTTTTAATTTGATTTTCTTTCCACTGATTATAGTGGAATTAGATTATAGTTCTTCTTGACCATAGTGGTCTGAAATTTCTGTATTAACCACAGGCACTGCAACATTGGAAAGGTTGGAAATTATGTTATTGATAGCTAATTGTGAGGTTGTTGTTATTCTTGTGTGGGTTTTGATTAATAATTCAAGATCAAAAGACCTTAGTAAGTCGGCTAGATGTTTGGTGGGTAGGTGATTGTT
>NW_025777944.1:0-85250 GCF_021130785.1 Homalodisca vitripennis
TTGTTGGTTGACGCTAATTTAACCTTTTATTGTCCACACTTTTTCTCTGTGGTTCTTAAGTACGTACAGCTATACCGTTATATAATCAATTATCATAGGGCTGCGGAATAAAGCTAAAAATATTATGTATTTTGATAATAGTAGATATGAGATATGGGGTTCCTAGGACACTTTTGGGGAAACAAGTCAGAACACATTCAATGATTAAAAATACTGTTTAATAAGGTGACAATAAAATCAGAAATTACTGTAACTCAACGGAATAATAAAAAATAAACCGAATTCTTATAGCTGTTTGGATGTCTACTTTCTTAAGGCTGAAAACTTAGTGACAATACTGCTTCCGAATCAATCTTACATATCTGCCTTCTAATCTACGAAAATTCTCTGTTGTATAATATATTTAAAATTTCTTAAATGAATAAAATTCTTGGAAACCGTTGAAAAAAATTATTGTAAAAATAGTATAAAGAATTATTTAAAGTTGCCCCCTACAAACCAATATTTAGTACGAAATTTTGTCCTATAATTATACTATTTTATTATTCAAAAATTTTAAGTCTTAGTTTACAGATTTTTCTATTAATAAATAGAAGAATCTATCACTGTTTCACGCAGAAATTGTGCTGAATTTGTGTCAAGTTGTCACAAAAATCACCCACTCCTTCTCAAATATTTTAGTTTACGAAATTTTTGCTCTTTAAATATGGAGCGGAAAAAAAGAATAGAGTGCACCATACTGCAAAAAAGAACATTTTTTGAACATGTACTATAGCTCGACATTACAATTCGATAAAATCATCTAAAAAACAAAGACATTTATTGAAAAAATGAACTAAATTATTGTGAGGACTTTGGGCTAAAGAAAATCAAACTTGAGCCGATCACCAAAACATGTAATAATATAGAAAAAATTGTGTCGTGAACTAAAGAAAAAAATTTTTAAGGAAAGTAAAAAAGATCTCAATCTATTTAATGATGAAAAAAATTCATTCAATAGCTAAAAAATTGGCTATCGAAACTAACGACAAAACTAAGTCAGAAATGATCGAAGAAATTGATAAAACGATTAATGAGAAACCTGAAAATATCATTGATGTAGAAGTTTTATCCTCAATACCACGGTCTATTTAAGCAATACATTTTAACAAATTTGAACGACAATTTCATGTCAATTTACAAATATTTTTCTATTTTGCGCCCAGAAATTAAAAGTTTAATCGAAAAATTTCAAGAAAACTGTGAAAAATAGTTAAAGGATATCTCTCTTTAGAATGCGAATACGAACGAACTTTAGTGAACGGTGAAACACAAACTTGTCCAATGTACTTTACTATAAAAGCAGACGAGATCTTTGATTTAAACGACTTTATTTCTAAACAATTTAATAAATTAACACATCGAGAACAGACAAATCATCCAAATCGAGGTTCTGGATGGACATTAAAAACGCTGTAAACAACTGATTTTGAGCCTTAATAAACACGAATTTATGAACGCAGGATCATATATCGATTTACCACAAGAAATAAAGGTAAAGAAAGCTTGTGTAAATATCAAAAATGAAGATGACTATTGCTTTATTTACTCTATCCGATGTGCAATTGAAAAATCAAAATTTCATCCTGAACGTGTAAAACAATATGAAAAATTTGTAAATGACGAGATATTTTCTGGATTTGACTATCCAATGTCCTTAAAAGATATACAATTATTCGAGAAACGCAGCTCCAATTCCAAGTACAAATATCCAAAAATGTCTATAAATATCTATACTTATGATGAAAAAATTAATATTGTTCCGTTACAAATTTCAGAAATTTATGATGCCGAGTTAGAAATCGATTTATTGTATGTTAAACAAGATGACAAATCTCATTATGTTTTGATAACCGATTTTAAATAAACTCGTGAGTTCTCAGTTATCCAAGCATAAGGAAAGAAAATTTCTTTGTAGAAGATGTTTAAGCCATTTCTAAAAATCTGGAGATTTAAACAGATCATTTAGAAATTTGCAAACAACATGAAGTTTGTAAGCCAATTATGCCGTTTCCAGGTCAAACAACAACATTTACTAATTATCAAAAGAAGTTTAGCCATCCGTACGTTTATTTATATGGATTTTGAGAGCATATTAGAAAAAATTCCGACATGCAAGAACAATCCACAAAGATCGATTTACAAACCAAGATTCAGAAGCACATTCCTTATGGTTTTACTCTATATTTAGTGTCAAATGTGACAAATCGCATGTACAAACCTATATGTTATAGAGCAAAAAATGAAGAAGATTTGCCGAATGTTCCAAAACAATTGTTTGAAGAGCTCAATAAATTATCGAAATACATAGCTAAAAAATATAATTCTAAGAACCAAAAACCCATGAAATTAACTGAAGAAGAAGAAAATTTCGTATCAAAATTCAAACGTTTGTCATATCTGTGAATGGTCCTGCTTATGATGTTGGGTCAAATTCAGTATGGTTTTACTCCTGATAATTGGAGAGATAAGAGTTATAATAAAGTAAGAGGATCATTGTCATTTAACCGGCAAATTTCGAGGTGCTGCTCATTCATGTTGTAATCTGAATCTAAAATTTCCACAAAATATTCCTGTTTTCTGCCACAATATGTCAAATTACGATTCAGCATTTGTACATAAAAAGAATTAGCTAAACAGTATGGTAATGTTGATTTGATCGCAAATACCGATGAAAAATATATAAATTATTCTGTAAATTCTGGCTATGGGTATGAGTTTGAAGATGATAAACCAAGAAAGTTCATCAAGTTTTCTTTTCGTAGATACGTTCAGATTTATGGCATCGTCCTATAGAAAAGTTTAGCTAAAAACCTCAAAAAAGATGATTTCAAACATACAAATCATTTTATACAAGATGGTCTGAACGCAATTCTAGATAGACAACCAAATGACGAAGAAGAAGAAATCTTTAAAAATTCTATCTGGAAAAGGCATATTTCCTTACGAATTTATCGACAGTATTGAAAAACTTGATTACACAGAAGAATTGAGAATTCAAGATTTCTATTCACTTTTGACAGACGAGAGCATATCTGAGAAAAGATTTTCAACACTACTTAAATGTATGGAACAAATTAAAAGTAAAAAATCTAGGAAATTACTCCGATCTCTATAAACATTCAAGATGTTCTATTGCTCGCTGATATCTTTTGAAAATTTTAGGAATATTTGTTTGAATTGCTATAAACTTGATCCAGCACACTATCTAACAGCTCCCAGTCTTGCATGGGATTGCTATGTTTAAAATTAACGAAGATAGAATTATTACAATTTAATTAGTGATTATAATATGTATTTGATGATCGAAAAAAGGTATTCGCGGAGGCATTTCTCAATGTATTAAAACGATATGTGAAAGCAAATAACAAATATTTAAAAGATTTTGATAAGACAAAGCCCGAAAACTATTTGTTGTACGTCGATGCAAACAACCTTTATGGGGTATGGACTTATGCAAAATTTACCATATAACGAAATCAAGTGGATGGATCCTAAAACGTATACAACAGCAGAATGGAAAGAAACAATTTTGGAACTCCACTGGCGACGAAGATTATGGATATATTTTAGAAGTTGATCTTGAATATCCAACAAATTTGCGATGAAACATCACAAAGATTTACCTCTTGCTCCAGAACATTATAACAACAAACTTTGCACACAACTCTTTTTAAACAAAACAGAATATGTTGTTCATTCTAGAAATTTTGAAATTCTATCTAGAACAAGGTATGATTTTAAAACATGTGAATAGGGTTATTTGCGTTTGATCAGAAACCTTTCATGAAAGAATATATCGATTTTAATACTAGTATGAGAACCAAGGCTATAAGTGACTTTGAGAAGGACTTTTATAAGCTATATGAACAACTCGGTTTTTGGAAAATCGATGGAAAATGTAAGAAATAGATGTGATATTAAACTAGGAAACGAAGAATTTTCAATGAAACAAGCTAAGAAAACGAATTTCAAATGTTTCAATATCTTTGACGACAACTGTATAGCGAGTCACATGTACAAACAAAAAGGTTAAATTTAACAAACCGATTTTACATAGGATTTTTCAGTTCTCGACCTCTCAAAATTGCTAATGTACGAGTTTTATTACAACAAATTAAAGAAGTTTGATCCAGATTTGAATCTGTGTTACATGGATACAGACAGTTATTTTCTAGAATTGAAACGAGATCCTTTTAAAATTATTAAAGAAAATTTGAATGACTTTGATACAAGTGATTATCCAAAAGATCATGAATGTTTCACTACTAAAAATAAGAAAGTCATAGGAAAATTCAAAGACGAATTGAACGGCGAGATATTAGAAGAATTTTGTGGTTTAAGATCAAAGATGTACTCGTACAAATATCTAGACAAAAATCCAGTTAGGTGTAAAGGAATTAAGAGAAGCGTTGTAAATTAAAACAATAAATATCGAAAACTTGAAGAGATGTTTGTTCGAAGATAAAGAAGAATTTAAGGGAGATGACTGTAATAAAAAGCTATAAACATGAATTGTATACCAATCACCATAAACAAGCTGGCACTGAACGCTAAAGATGATAAGAGAAATGTCCTAGAAAAATAAGATTCGATACAGTACCGTATGGCTATAAAAATGAAGCAAAATCTGATATATTAGATGAGTTAAATAAACTTGGAAACTTTGAAAATTGAGAAATAACCGGAAGTTTATTACGAATATGAATTGAAAAAGTCAAAGCTGTAATTTTTTCTATATAAATGGAGGCCCAAAAGAAATGTATAAATGTGTCAAGAATTTAAAGATTTGTCGAAGTTTTTTCAAGATAAGACTAGAAAAGATGGATTATGCTATTATTGTAAGGATTGTAATAAGAAATATAGAAAAGAATTATATGATTAAAATGGAAAAATTAACTTTAGAAGAGAAAGAGTGCACACGGTGTAAAAAGGTTAAGAATATTTCAGGAATTTTATAATCTCCATTATAGTAAAGACAACAAAACAAGCATATTGTAAAGATTGTGCTAAACAAATCTTTGCTAGGACCAGTTCTTTGCGTATGCGGAAGAGAAATTCAAACATTTCTATAGTCTTAAAAGACATTTACAAACAAACTATCATAATTCGAATGTTTAACATTTTCATCGTGTAATTTAGATATTCTATAAATCAGTCGAGATTCTGCCATATTTGTAGTAAAATGATTTCCGTTGTATAAAATATTCAAAGATTCTTTTCATTTGGTTGTAGAGATTTATACTATTTGGATCTCCATGTCTTAATAAAATTTCCATTTCTGGGTAATTCACTTTCAAGTTCTTTCAATCTTTTTGGTATTTCTCTCTTTTGAGCTCTGATAACGTAATAAGGCCATTCCCACATGTGATTCTTCTTAATTAACACAAAAACATGGTGTTTTTTCTTATCAAAATCTTTACAAACAAGGTCTGGTTTCATCAAGTCAATTTTTACACTTTGTTTTGCGATTATTTCCGTTTTGATTTCATCTTTAATTTGCAAGTGTTTTACTTCATCCTCTAAAATATTTAATCTTGTTTTCGAGTTTGTACTCACCAAGTTTTCTAAATAGAGGGCAAAACTTCTTTTGTAACCCAAGTTTTGAAGATTTTTGCCTCTTTTTTATGTGATCTCAAAATTAAAGAATAAAGTCCTGATTCATTGATGAAAATAGTATTTTTTTGAAAAGTTAGAAGGTAGGGCAATCGAATGACCCACCTTAATTTATTTCAGAATATGATAATTTATCATCATTATCAACATGCTCTCTAACTGCTTGTTTCGTATTTTTCATATTCTAGAATTTTCTGCAACATCTTTAGCTTTAAACCAAAATTCGTTATTTTTTATCCACAATCGTAAAAATATGTTTGTTTTCAAAATCTAAGTTGATTATTGAGCAGATCCACAACAGACTCCATTTAGATAGAAAAAAATTTAACAAGCAATTTTTATTTTGAGTATAAAGTCCTGATTCATTAATGAAAATAGTGTCAGGATGAAGATTTTGAAAGGGTCTATGGCATAGACTCTTGTAATTTATATATTTAAAGGCTATTTTCTCGTCATTATCAATATTATTTATGATAGCTTGTCTAGTATTTTCATATTGTAAAAATTTCTGCAACATCTTTAGCCTTAAAACCAGATCATATTGTTTTCGTTCTACAATCGTTAAGATATTTTGTGTTATTGAATTTGAGTTGATTATTGAGTAGGCCTACAAGTGACTCCATTTAGATAGAAAAGAAATTTAACTAGCTAATTTTTATTTTGAGAATAAAGCCCAGATTCATTAATGAAAACAGTGTTTTTTTGAAAGTTTGAAGGCGGGGGCGAAATCACCCCTACCTTCAGAACTGTATGTTTTTTCGATTTCCAAAGCTTTTTTTATATTTTGGGGTCCATTTTAATCCTTTTTCAATCTTAAATATATTGTTTGTTTTACTCTCATTATTTAATAAATTTCCCTCAGAGTCTTGTATAGTTAGAGAGATTTTTTGAATTCTGTTATTTATTTTTTCTAATTGGAATATAATCGATTTCATTCGGTTTTTCAAATAGGTAAGAAAGGAGGGTTGCTATGCTACTTTTCAGCTACCTGTAAAAAATCTACTTTTTTTTGCAAAAATTTTGCTAGAATTCTACTAAAATTTAGGCAAGGTTTTACTAAAATTACTGCATTTTTGTTCAAAATGTTGAGTTAAAAAATTTCAGCTACTTTTAAAAATAGTGAAAAAAGTTATAGAAAATTGTACTAATTTCGGCAAATATTAACAAAACGTGAACGTGAACGTGGAACGTGAACGCCGGAACGTGAACCTGAACGTGGAACGTTAGAACGCGGGACCGTGAACGTGAACGTGGACCGTGAACGCGGAACTTTGTCTTATCAAAATCTTTTAAATATTTGTTATTTGCTTTCAACATATCGTTTAATACATTGAGAAATGCCTCCGCGAATACCTTTTTCGATCATCAAATACATATTATAATCACTAATTAATTGTAATTCTATCTTCGTTAATTTTAACATAGCATCCCATGCAAGACTGGGAGCTGTTAGATAGTGTGCTGGATCAAGTTTATAGCAATTCAAACAAATATTCCTAAAATTTTCAAAGATATCAGCGAGCAATAGAACATCTTGAATGTTATAGAGATCGAGTAATTTTCCTAGATTTTTTACTTTTAATTTGTTCCATACATTTAAGTAGTGTTGAAAATCTTTCTCAGATATGCTCTCGTCTGTCAAAAGTGAATAGAAATCTTGAATTCTCAATTCTTCTGTGTAATCAAGTTTTTCAATACTGTCGATAAATTCGTAAGGAAATATGCCTTGTCCAGATAGAATTTTAAAGATTTCTTCTTCGTCATTTGGTTGTCTATCTAGAATTGCGTTCAGACCATCTTGTATAAAATGATTTGTATGTTTGAAAATCATCTTTTTTTGAGGTTTTTAGCTAACTTTTCTATACACGATGCCATAAATCTGAACGTATCTACGAAAGAAAACTTGATGAACTTTCTTGGTTTATCATCTTCAAACTCATACCCATAGCCAGAATTTACAGAATAATTTATATATTCTTTCATCGGTATTTGCGATCAAATCAACATTACCATACTGTTTAGCTAATTCTTTTATGTACAAATGCGAATCGTAATTTGACATATTGTGGCAGAAAACAGGAATATTTTGTGGAAATTTTAGATTCAGATTACAACATGAATGAGCAGCACCTCGAAATTTGCCGGTTAAATGACAATGATCTCTTACTTTATTATAACTCTTATCTCTCCAATTATCAGGAGTAAAACCATACTGAATTGACCCAACATCATAAGCAGACCATTCACAGATATGACAAACGTTTGAATTTTCGTAACATGAACGTAAATTTTGTGTTTTACGTTTAATTTAACGTGATTTTACATGTAAAGGTTTAGGTTTAAAAACACAAAATTTACGTTCATGTTACGTTCTTGTTACGTTCCACGTTCACGTTCCACGTTCTACGTTCCACGTTCACGTTCACGTTCCGCGTTCTACGTTCCACGTTCACGTTCACGTTCCGCGTTCACGTTCCACGTTCACGTTCACGTTCCGCGTTCTACGTTCCACGTTCACGTTCACGTTCCGCGTTCACGTTCCACGTTCACGTTCCGCGTTCTACGTTCCACGTTCACGTTCACGTTCCGCGTTCACGTTCCACGTTCACGTTCACGTTTTGTTAATATTTGCCGAAATTAGTACAATTTTCTAACTTTTTTCACTATTTTTAAAAGTAGCTGAAATTTTTTAACTCAACATTTTGAACAAAAATGCAGTAATTTTAGTAAAACCTTGCTAAATTTAGTAGAATTCTAGCAAAATTTTGCAAAAAAAGTAGATTTTTACAGGTAGCTGAAAAGTAGCATAGCAACCCTCCTTTTCTTACCTATTTGAAAAACCGAATGAAATCGATTATATTCCAATTAGAAAAAATAATAACAGAATTCAAAAAATCTCTCTAACTATACAAGACTCTGAGGGAAATTTATTAAATAATGAGAGTAAAACAACAATATATTTAAGATTGAAAAAGGATTAAAATGGACCCCAAAATATAAAAAAAGCTTCGAAAACATACATTCTGAAGGTAGGGGTGATTCGCCCCCGCCTTCAAACTTTCAAAAAAACACTGTTTTCATTAATGAATCTGGGCTTTATTCTCAAAATAAAAATTACTAGTTAAATTTCTTTTCTATCTAAATGGAGTCACTTGTAGGCCTACTCAATAATCAACTCAAATTCAATAACACAAATATCTTAACGATTGTAGACGAAAACAATATGATCTGGTTTAAGGCTAAAGATGTTGCAGAAATTTTACAATATGAAAATACTAGACAAGCTATCATAAATAATATTGATAATGACGAGAAAATAGCCTTTAAATATATAAATTACAAGAGTCTATGCCATAGACCCTTTCAAAATCTTCATCCTGACACTATTTTCATTAATGAATCAGGACTTTATACTCAAAATAAAAATTGCTTGTTAAATTTTTTCTATCTAAATGGAGTCTGTTGTGGATCTGCTCAATAATCAACTTAGATTTGAAAACAAACATATTTTTTACGATTGTGGATAAAAATAACGAATTTTGGTTTAAAGCTAAAGATGTTGCAGAAATTCTAGAATATGAAAATACGAAACAAGCAGTTAGAGAGCATGTTGATAATGATGATAAATTATCATATTCTGAAATAAATAAGGTGGGTCATTCGATTGCCCTACCTTCTAACTTTCAAAAAAAATACTATTTTCATCAATGAATCAGGACTTTATTCTTTAATTTTGAGATCACATAAAAAAGAGGCAAAAAATCTTCAAAACTTGGGTTACAAAAGAAGTTTTGCCCTCTATTAGAAAACTTGGTGAGTACAAACTCGAAAACAAGATTAAATATTTAGAGGATGAAGTAAAACACTTGCAAATTAAAGATGAAATCAAAACGGAAATAATCGCAAAAACAAAGTGTAAAAATTGACTTGATGAAACCAGACCTTGTTTGTAAAGATTTTGATAAGAAAAAACACCATGTTTTTGTGTTAATTAAGAAGAATCACATGTGGGAATGGCCTTATTACGTTATCAGAGCTCAAAAGAGAGAAATACCAAAAAGATTGAAAGAACTTGAAATTGATTACCCAGAAATGGAAATTTTATTAAGACATGGAGATCCAAATAGTATAAATCTCTACAACCAAATGAAAGAATCTTTGAATATTTTATACAACGGAAATCATTTTACTACAAATATGGCAGAATCTCGACTGATTTATAGAATATCTAAATTACACGATGAAAATGTTAAACATTCGAATTATGATAGTTTGTTTGTAAATGTCTTTTAAGACTATAGAAATGTTGAATTTCTCTTCCGCATACGCAAAGAACTGGTCTAGCAAAGATTTGTTTAGCACAATCTTTACAATATGCTTGTTTGTTGTCTTTACTATAATGGAGATTATAAAATTCTGAAATATTCTTAACCTTTTTACACCGTGTGCACTCTTTCTCTTCTAAAGTTAATTTTTCCATTTTATCATATAATTCTTTTCTATATTTCTTATTACAATCCTTACAATAATAGCATAATCCATCTTTTCTAGTCTTATCTTGAAAAAACTTCGACAAATCTTTAAATTCTTGACACTTTATACATTTCTTTTGGGCCTCCATTTATATAGAAAAAATTACAGCTTTGACTTTTTCAATTCATATTCGTAAAAACTTCCGGTTATTTCTCAATTTTCAAAGTTTCCAAGTTTATTTAACTCATCTAATATATCAGATTTTGCTTCATTTTTATAGCCATACGGTACTGTATCGATCTTATTTTCTAGGACATTTCTCTTATCATCTTTAGCGTTCAGTGCCAGCTTGTTTATGGTGATGGTATACAATTCATGTTTATAGCTTTTTATTACAGTCATCTCCCTAAATTCTTCTTTATCTTCGAACAAACATCTCTTCAAGTTTTCGATATTTTATTGTTTTATTTACAACGCTTCTCTTAATTCCTTTACACCTAACTGGATTTTTGTCTAGATATTTGTACGAGTACATCTTTGATCTTAAACCACAAAATTCTTCTAATATCTCGCCGTTCAATTCGTCTTTGAATTTTCCTATGACTTTCTTATTTTTAGTAGTGAAACATTCATGATCTTTTGGATAATCACTTGTATCAAAGTCATTCAAATTTTCTTTAATAATTTTAAAAGGATCTCGTTTCAATTCTAGAAAATAACTGTCTGTATCCATGTAACACAGATTCAAATCTGGATCAAACTTCTTTAATTTGTTGTAATAAAACTCGTACATTAGCAATTTTGAGAGGTCGAGAACTGAAAATCCTATGTAAATCGGTTTGTTAAATTTAACCTTTTGTTTGTACATGTGACTCGCTATACAGTTGTCGTCAAAGATATTGAAACATTTGAAATTCGTTTTCTTAGCTTGTTTCATTGAAAATTCTTCGTTTCCTAGTTTAATATCACATCTATTTCTTACATTTTCCATCGATTTTCCAAAAACCGAGTTGTTCATAAGCTTATAAAAGTCCTTCTCAAAGTCACTTATAGCCTTGGTTCTCATACTAGTATTAAAATCGATATATTCTTTCATGAAAGGTTTCTGATCAAACGCAATAACCCTATTCACATGTTTTAAAAATCATACCTTGTTCTAGATAGAATTTCAAATTTCTAGAATGAACAACATATTCTGTTTTGTTTAAAAAGAGTTGTGCAAAGTTTGTTGTTATAATGTTCTGGAGCAAGAGGTAAATCTTTGTGATGTTCATGCAAATTTGTTGGATATTCAAGATCAACTTCTAAAATATATCCATAATCTTCGTCGCCAGTGAGTTCCAAAATTGTTTCTTTCCATTCTGCTGTTGTATACGTTTTAGGATCCATCCACTTGATTTCGTTATATGGTTAAATTTTGCATAAGTCCATACCCATAAAGGTTGTTTGCATCGACGTACAACAAATAGTTTTCGGGCTTTGTCTTATCAAAATCTTTTAAATATTTGTTATTTGCTTTCACATATCGTTTAAATACATTGAGAAATGCCTCCGCGAATACCTTTTTCGATCATCAAATACATATTATAATCACTAATTAATTGTAATTCTATCTTCGTTAATTTTAACATAGCATCCCATGCAAGACTGGGAGCTGTTAGATAGTGTGCTGGATCAAGTTTATAGCAATTCAAACAAATATTCCTAAAATTTTCAAAGATATCAGCGAGCAATAGAACATCTTGAATGTTATAGAGATCGGAGTAATTTCCTAGATTTTTTACTTTTAATTTGTTCCATACATTTAAGTAGTGTTGAAAATCTTTCTCAGATATGCTCTCGTCTGTCAAAAGTGAATAGAAATCTTGAATTCTCAATTCTTCTGTGTAATCAAGTTTTTCAATACTGTCGATAAATTCGTAAGGAAATATGCCTTTTCCAGATAGAATTTTAAAGATTTCTTCTTCTTCGTCATTTGGTTGTCTATCTAGAATTGCGTTCAGACCATCTTGTATAAATGATTTGTATGTTTGAAATCATCTTTTTTGAGGTTTTTAGCTAACTTTTCTATAGACGATGCCATAAATCTGAACGTATCTACGAAAGAAAACTTGATGAACTTTCTTGGTTTATCATCTTCAAACTCATACCCATAGCCAGAATTTACAGAATAATTTATATATTTTTCATCGGTATTTGCGATCAAATCAACATTACCATACTGTTTAGCTAATTCTTTTATGTACAAATGCGAATCGTAATTTGACATATTGTGGCAGAAAACAGGAATATTTTGTGGAAATTTTTAGATTCAGATTTACAACATGAATGAGCAGCACCTCGAAATTTGCCGGTTAAATGACAATGATCTCTTACTTTATTATAACTCTTATCTCTCCAATTATCAGGAGTAAAACCATACTGAATTGACCCAACATCATAAGCAGACCATTCACAGATATGACAAACGTTTGAATTTTTGATACGAAATTTCTTCTTCTTCAGTTAATTTCATGGGTTTTTGGTTCTTAGAATTATATTTTTTAGCTATGTATTTCGATAATTTATTGAGCTCTTCAAACAATTGTTTTGGAACATTCGGCAAATCTTCTTCATTTTTTGCTCTATAACATATAGGTTTGTACATGCGATTTGTCACATTTGACACTAAATATAGAGTAAAAACCATAAGGAATGTGCTTCTGAATCTTGGTTGTAATCGATCTTTGTGGATTGTTCTTGCATGTCGGAATTTTTTCTAATATGCTCTCAAAATCCATATAAATATAACGTACGGATGGCTAAACTTCTTTTGATAATTAGTAAATGTTGTTGTTTGACCTGGAAACGGCATAATTGGCTTACAAACTTCATGTTGTTTGCAAATTTCTAAATGATCTGTTAAATCTCCAGATTTGTAGAAATGGCTTAAACATCTTCTACAAAGAAATTTTCTTTCCTTATGCTTGGATAACTGAGAACTCACGAGTTTATTTAAATCGGTTATCAAAACATAATGAGATTTGTCATCTTGTTTAACATACAATAAATCGATTTCTAACTCGGCATCATAAATTTCTGAAATTTGTAACGGAACAATATTAATTTTTTCATCATAAGTATAGATATTTATAGACATTTTTGGATATTTGTACTTGGAATTGGAGCTGCGTTTCTCGAATAATTGTATATCTTTTAAGGACATTGGATAGTCAAATCCAGAAAATATCTCGTCATTTACAAATTTTTCATATTGTTTTACACGTTCAGGATGAAATTTTGATTTTTCAATTGCACATCGGATAGAGTAAATAAAGCAATAGTCATCTTCATTTTTGATATTTACACAAGCTTTCTTTACCTTTATTTCTTGTGGTAAATCGATATATGATCCTGCGTTCATAAATTCGTGTTTATTAAGGCTCAAAATCAGTTGTTTACAGCGTTTTAATGTCCATCCAGAACCTCGATTTGGATGATATTGTTCTGTTCTCGATGTGTTAATTTATTAAATTGTTTAGAAATAAAGTCGTTTAAATCAAAGATCTCGTCTGCTTTTATAGTAAAGTACATTGGACAAGTTTGTGTTTCACCGTTCACTAAAGTTCGTTCGTATTCGCATTCTAAAGAGAGATATCCTTTACTATTTTTCACAGTTTCTTGAAATTTTTCGATTAAACTTTTAATTTCTGGGCGCAAAATAGAAAGATATTTGTAAATTGACATGAAATTGTCGTTCAAAATTTGTTAAAATGTATTGCTTAAATAGACCGTGTATTGAGGATAAAACTTCTACATCAATGATATTTTCAGGTTTCTCATTAATCGTTTTATCAATTTCTTCGATCATTTCTGACTTAGTTTTGTCGTTAGTTTCGATAGCCAATTTTTTAGCTATTGAATGAATTTTTTCATCATTAAATAGATTGAGATCTTTTTTACTTTCCTTAAAATTTTTCTTTAGTTCACGCAATTTTTCTATATTATACATGTTTTGGTGATCGGCAATTTGATTTTCTTTAGCCCAAGTCCTCAAATAATTTAGTTCTTTTTCATAAATGTCTTTGTTTTTTAGATGATTTTTCGAATTGTAATGTCGAGTATAGTAATGTTCAAAAATGTCTTTTTTGCAGTATGGGCACTCTATCTTTTTCCGCTCCATATTTAAAGAGCAAAAATTTGTAAACTAAAATTTTGAGAAGTGGTGATTTTTGTGACAACTTGACACAAATCAGCACAATTTTCTGGTGAAACAGTGATAGATTCTTCTATTTATTATAGAAAAATCTGTAAACTAAGACTTAAAATTTTTGAAAAAATAGTATAATTATAGGACAAAATTAGTACTATATTGGTTTGTAGGGGGCAATTTAAATTCTTTATACTATTTTTTCAATAATTTTTTCAACGGTTCCAAGATTTTTCATTAAGATTTTAATATATTTACAACAGAATTTTCGTAGATTAGAAGCAGATATGAGATTGATTCGAAGCATATTTCACTAAGTTTCAGCTTAAGAAAGTAGAATCAAACAGCTATAGATTCGGTTATTTTTTATTCGTGAGTTACAGATTCGTTTATTGTCCTTTAAACAGTATTTTACATTGATTTTCTGACTGTCCCAAAAGTGTCCTAGGAACCCCATATTCATATCTACTGATAATAATTTCATTACCCTCTAATTCAACTCTCACATATATTGGGGTGGCTGACAGGCAATTTCTTTCTTAAGGGTAATCGATCTTCCAATTTCATAAAACATTATGTTGTGTTTTTATACGATGAAAATTAAATCTTGGCTCATGGACTGATATAAATATTACATAAGTGGATTACTAATATAATATTAATTCAGCAAAAATATAATGCACTTAGTTATTAGTCAATGTAGGAAATACATTCTGTAAATATTGATACAGCAAATAGTTGGCAATTATTCCAAAAACCACTATAATTGCTAGTCTCAGACGCGGTTCCATTAAAAACATAACTATTTGGCCTGAATCCAAGGAACTTCTGCATTATCAGAAATGACTGTTTTTAGTTTATAAAATTAGTTATGGAAATCTTCTGGAGAAAATGGGGAATACTATTTTCTAAATATTCATGAAAACAGCAAACCGTCTTCATTTGACAAGCAATTGTTATTACATTGATAGCTCAAGTACTTCTACCTTCTAAAAACCAATATTGATATTTACAGAAATATTTAAATTGTTTAAAAAAGGTAAACATATCCTTGTAAGCAAAGAGTGGAAGCAAAACAAACAAAGGCACTTTCTCATTTATAATATTAAATATGAAGATAGGAATTTTTATATACAGTTTTTAGTATTAGTAAAATCACCTGTTGCAACGGTTATAATATGTGAAATATGAAAAAGTAAGTTAATTTTACAAACAGGCAAGCATTTAAATAAGGTTAAATAAGTTATGAAAATTTCTTCATGGTGGCCATTACTGCACATATCTATAAAGTGAACTATGGAAGAGGTGCGAATTACAACAAAATTATAAAAAGGCGCATGCTACGCGTACATCCACCTTATTATAAAGTGGTCTAACACTCAAGCTTTAAGTGCAACTATAAATTTATTTTAAAGACAAATATACTTCATAACTTAGCGCCTTAAAGTAGCGTTTGGCAATTTAATACACGTAATTGTGTAGTAATTAGGCGCTTTGAAAACTTGTATCTTTTATTTACTGAACTTTGTAACTGCTTAAATTTATAAATCTAAACCATTCTCGAATCCACCTGTATACACACAACAAATTCCATTAAAACTGGTCCAGCCATTTAGGAGGAGTTTGCGTCATTTCTTGTGCGCGTATATTTATGCGCGTCTCTTAGAGCAGTTTTTAAAGAAAACTACAATTTTTTAATGTACAATATTTCGTTGTAATTAACAACTTTATCAAGTACACTTTTAAAACATACACAGAATAAAATAAACAAACAAAAGATATATGTTATATATAGATATATGATATATATAAAGATATATGATATGTTATAATATATATATATATATAACATATATATAGTATATATGATATATATATATATACACATATATATATATTTTTGTGTGTGTGTGTGTGTTGTAAAATTGTAATTGTAAAATAAATTATCCAGAAATCTCTAGCACTTAAAATTTGGAATTTTGAGAGATAAATCATACACGTACTAGGTACAGGCACCCGATTGTAAACAATGATTGGTTTATTGATTAATATTTATGTCGCAGCTCACAGGGGCACTATATATCTCTCTATCCGATATCTTAAGAAATTAAACATACGTGGGCCTATTCATTCCATTGCAGGTTGTTACAAATAAATGATGTATTAAGTAATATTTGCGTGTAGATTAGATGGGCAAATTCCGAATTCCGATTACTAGAACAAAAGTTGAAAGATGTGTATTCAATTCATTGGAGGTGAATGAATGAATCAACCTGTGTTGCAGCTCACATGGGCACTAATTTCCGATTATGTAAGCCAAAATTGAAATATAGATTTGAATTAATTTCAGTGCAGATTATTATAAATGAGTGTTTTATTAGGTAGTGCTTAGGTCACAGTTCAGAGGGATACTAATTTCAGATTCCTTAAACAAAACTTGAAGTATATGTACCAATTAAATTCACTGTACCTAGTTCAATTAATACTAACGTTGTTTTCACATTAGAAAACTGAGATACTAATATCATAAATGTTATTAATGTCTCATGTCTTTTATAATTTTGTTGTTGTAACATTTACAATTCAATTATATGATAAGTATTTAATTAAAGATAGACTTATATAAACGTATAAAAGCAACAGGTTTTATCCTAATCACTCTTTTAAAACTATCCTTTTTACTGGATTTGTTGCATTTAACAATACAAAATGTTACCTAACACTTCATTAAATTAAAATCTTTCATTTTTTATATAATATTGAAATTAATAAATATCAAATTACCATACAGAATTACTTATACTCATCCAAAATATAACTTAATTGAACAATACTTCATGCAAACAGTTCTTGAATCAAATATATAATCGAAAAAATCACGGCAGTCAGTAAAACAATCCTCTGAAAGAGGTGTATGGTGGGGTGGAACAAACATTGTTAGCACAATTCTAAGTCTAACCTCGTTATTCCAGAATATCAGTTAGAAGGATGGCAAGCAACAACTGTCATAATCCATCCCCAGAGTAATACGATATTCTGTACAGTCCCGTGCTCACTCTATACAGTAGACAAACATAGTTAAAACAGTGTCAGCTGTAACCTCATTATTGTACGTTAAGACAAAAATATTAGAATATCCCTTAATAATATATTATTCGTATAAGATAATATACAATATTCCTGATCAACGGCTCTTTTATGATTCGAAGACAAACATTGTTAGCACAATGTCAACTGTAAATGTATTCTTTTAATACGTTTAATTAATTTCTGGCTGTGTAGAAAAATAAACACTGCAACTTATGAAACTAAATAAAAATTTAATGTGGATTAATTAGTATTATTGTTTTTTACAGAATTATAATGTTTATTTCAAGATATCAATTAGGATGATGGTAATGGCAAACATCCGCTTAGTAATGATTCTATATTCTTGTACGAATCCACAAGTCACCTGGAAACAAGTATTTGCAAGTAATAGGGTGCCAATTGTAACCTTGTTATACCATAATATCAGTTACGATGATGGCAATGGCAAATGTCACTATCCATCTACTTAGTAACACAATATTATACTTCCTTACACGTTTCCTTATAGTTCACTATAGAAACAAACATCGTTAACACAACAGAGCCAAGTCTAACCTCATTATTTCAGGATATCTGTCAGGATAATGGGAAACAGCAACTGTCACTATTCATCCTCAGACTAACACAATACTTTATCTCTGACTTCTGTTCACTCGCTGTTGATCTGCAGTTCTGTTCTAAATTACGCACTCAGTGGCGTAACTACAAATTTATGAAAGGAATTTTGGCCCTTTCTTTCAAGAATTCAAATTTTTATCAGATATTCTCATAAAAGCAGTTCTTTTTGTTTAAAATACAGCAGTTAAATGTTTTATTTTCTATTATGCCTATCTAATGTATTGAGATTTAGATGTATTTAGATTTATTATATGCACCCTGTTTGAGATAAACTCGTCAATAATACTCATCCCCTCCCTCCCACCAGCCAAAAACAAGTCCTAGTTACGCCACTGAAAACTCTGTCATAAACACAATTTTTAGGAACTCAAAACTAATTTGCATTATATGGGTACAATAATAGTTTCTTATGAAATCAATAGGATAAAAAATTTAAATCTTGATAAAATCTATTGTCACCCATGTTGGTTACATTTATATGTGTGTTATGATGAGAGAGCTTCAGTAGAGTTAGTAAGTAACATTAAAGTATAATTTGTCTCACATATTTTAAAACAGCAACTTTAGCGACTAGTTCTTATATAGCTTTTAAAAATATAGCCAAGCTTCAAAATGAAATTTGAATTCAAGTTAGAAGTGTAAGCTTTAGTTTGAAATACATTTTACAGTTGTAAATCAAAATAACTGAGAGAGAAGAACCAGAGAGTGTTATAAGGAGAAGGGGAAGAGGAACCTGTCACTGTTACAGACGCATAGCAGAGTAACTGATGAGATGCAGGAAATGAGAATGTCAGAGCTGCTAGATGAGTCTCCTACTGCGGTGTAATCATCCTTCTCCTCTCGTACCCGTTAGCGTTCTCTCTGTACGAGTAATACTGTACCATTCTAGGTCAGTAGTGATCATCTCAGCTCTTGCTCTTCAGTGATTTCCTCTATACGAGTAAAACTGGATTGTGTACCCATTATATATCCGTACTAATTAACTTCATTTTTAATCGTTCACGTTCTCTCTGTACGAGTAATACTGTACCATTCTAGGTCAGGAGTTAACATCTTCTATGTTCTTATTCTTCAGTGATTCCTCTATACGAGTAAAACTGGACTGTGTGCGTAATTTTCGACCAATCAGTCTACTACCAATAATTGGCAAGATATTTGAGAAATGTTTGTATGAGAGATTATATAGCTTTTTGGAAAAATACAACCTGTTATCAAGAAAAACAATTTGGCTTTAGAGTTAACAAAAAATACAGAGGAAGCAATCAATTTAGTTGTTAACAGTACTGATCAAAATACACTAATCTCATTTCTAGACCTTAAGAAAGCCTTTGACACTGTAGATTTTAAGATATTACTATACAAATTAGAACATTTAGGAATTAGAGGTAAATGTTTAGATTTATTTGCTAGTTATCTTGATAACAGGTTCTGTAATACAAAAATTGGTAACAAAATTTCAAATTTAGAAAAAATCACCTGTGGAGTTCCTCAAGGAAGTTGTCTTGGTCCTCTTTTGTTTATAATATATATCAATAGTATAACAACCCTTAATTTACATGGCGAATTAGTACTCTTTGCCGATGACACAGCCTTAATTAGTTAAAGGTAACGATTTTATATAAAAAAACAAACGAGGACCTGACGAAAATTAATAATTGGCTACAACAAAATAAATTAATTACATTAACAAATAATTTCTTTTATTAACAAATTCAGAAGTTTAGCCACAAACCATTAGATGTAAACTCAACATTCATTATGTACAAAATTTAACTGTGCCTTAAAAATTGGCATTTTACTACATATCACACTAAATTCTACACATATCTATCCTTGTACAAAAATGCTGGAAATTCAAAAAACTAGTACAGGTAAACTTCTATCAGTAGTTAAAAACAATACAACTAAAGGAAGCACACAGAGAGAATTGTAGACTAACAGAAATAGGAAGAGAAATGCACTGTACATAGTGTGGCATACATATATCGCTTTTCTAATTAATAAATAAACAATTTATAGTGCTCCTAAATTTTAGAGAAAAATTTCACACACAGTTAATGTAGGTACTGATTTTCCACTAAACTTGGAAGTGACCCATAAACTACTTGCTCTACAATAAATAACATTCTGGGCATAACACTTATTACAGGAGAACAAAATTTATACTTCTAAAAAAACAAGCAATGCACACTTGTATATAACAAGAACAATGGAAACGTTTGTCAAACACAGATTTAGAAATATTTAAACTGAGTTTCAAAGTAAAATTATTGTCACTGCATCATAAAACATAATGTATTTCTGATCCAAACTCTTCGTAACTGATATAATGAAATACTGATACCATAATGAAGGAGAGTTCTCATCTAAATAATTTAATTTCATCAATTATTGAAATTCAGTGATGTTAGCAAAAACAATTTTTTAAATCTTAGAAAAATTCTTTTCATGGAAAATGACATAGAGTATAGAAATGAATATAATTTTATAGGATTTGTGCATACAGAAACAAACAATACAGTATTATATTACATTAACATAAATTAGACAATAAAAACAAAACAGCAAAGTTAAACGTAACAAATTAAGTTCTAATTATTATATCTGTTACGTTGTTATAATTTTTAACAATATCAACAACTAACAGAATGTGAGTATACTAAATCAAATACTGTTTGAATTATGCTTAAATTTTACCACGATGATGATAAACACGTTACATCAATATTCCTGTGTACTGAATAAGAAAATGTACTTACGAACCGTTACAAATGATAGAAGTTGTCAACAATAATTATAAAGTACAGTTAATGTTACAATTAAAGTACGGTGAAAGACTGCTTGGTGTCTCACTAGCAAACAATCGCAGTACTTACACGCAAGCTTGTGTGTGAGGGCTGATTATCAAAGCAATCAACTGTTATAAACATGTCTCTTAACAAGCCAACATTTTATCAATTATTCTGAGAGGATCCTTGATTACTTGATTCGTTTTCACAGGTAAATTAAATTGATAAGATAATCACAACAAAACATTATCACATTAGACCTGATTTATCAAAGATTTGAGACAAAGAATAACCCACACTTTGATGAATAGAAAGTTCTAGTACAAGATAAGTGTTATAGTACATGCAAGACTAATAATTGTTAAAGCTGTACATTAGACAATTAACCCTTTGAATGCCAACGTCCGATTTTACCGGACGTTCAGGAAAAAAACACTAAAAATAAAAAACTTAATATTTTTAAACGAATTGTATATCAAACGAACATTGTATATCCTTACTAATTCTCAACACCTTTCTTAATCATTCACGTCTCTCTGTACGAGTAATACTGTACCATTCTAGGTCAGTAGTTATCATCTTCTCTGTTCTTATTCTTCAGTGATTCCTCAATACGATTAACACTGGATTGTGTACCATTATATATCCGTACTAATTCTCAACTCCATTCTTAACCGTTCACGTTCTCTCTGTACGAGTATTACTATATATTACTATATTATCTAGCATTCTAGGACAGTACTGGTCATCTACTATGCTCTTATTCATTAGTGATTCCTCCATACCAGTAAAACTGGACTATGTATTATTCTACATGAATACTAAATCTCAACTCTATTTCATTAGTTCTAATGCTCTCCGTACTACTAGTATTATAAAATGTACAATTTTAGATCCATACTGATAATTTTCTCAAATATAGCTCACTAACTTCTCTCGGTACAAGTAATACTGTATCATTCCAGGTACATTATTCTGATCATCTCGTTAGCGTTCTCACTGTACAGTAATACGTTATAATGTATCATTCTAGATCCGTACTGCTCTGCTAGATTATCTCCCAGTTCTTTCTTTGTTTAACTCTTTGTTGCTCAGTTAAAATATGATAATAGTATGAAAGTTAGTATTTCACATTTCCTAATTTGATAACTTGAGAAAAAAGGGGAAAATAAAGAGATCTGAAATGTTTTAAGTTTTGAAGTCAAGGACCTGCACATCCCGATGGAAATGAACATAGGTGCCAAATACTAGTTTCATAGACAATGTAGCATGTTGCTTAAAAAGGATCCATGCACGTTCTCATGCGTTTTAAGCAGTTCAGGAGGAAGAATACATTTTATATGTATTCAAACTTATGAATAGAGACGAAGAGGAATTCGTTAATCGCTGAATTAGAAACTAAGAGTTTATTAAGTCATAAGACTCAATATGATTAGATGATAAAATGTAAACCATGGTAGATTTTTTTTTAATATGGAAATTAGAGCTCCGAGGGTTTTGTATTACATATATTAGTATACCTATTTAGTTTTTTACTGAATAAATTTTTGAATACAAGATGTTTTGCTCCCATGGCCCTGATACAAGAAAATCAACACTAAAGTAATTCAGGTTGGAACAAAACTCGTCAGGTCTCAATATATATATATAAAAGGCAAGATTCCCACTCACTCATCACTAATTCTTAAACTTTCCAATGCGACAGAAAGTTGATATTTAGCACATTGTATGCTTCATGAATTAAATAGAAAAACTATTGCATGATCATAAAGATCAATCATCCATAATGGTTGAAATAAAACTGTAACCATTATTAAAACCTTACTTTGTTTCTTAAAACTATACGATTATTGTGTAGTAATTCTCGAAGTAGGATAGATTTAAATTTTTAACAGATAAAATTTAATACATACACACTCCACATCACGTAAACAAAGAAAACCAAATAATGAGATCCCATTGGTGTTAGAATAGGATTGTAAACCTTGTTTTTTTTTTTATTATATTTTTGTTTTTCTAGCTTCTCAGTGTCCTAGAGAGATTAAAATTTCAAAGACAGGATCCTCATCACCTAAGTAAAAAAAAACTATTTTCATAAAGTTCAACCACCTATTAGTTGTAATTGAATTTAAAATTTAGAAGGACTCAATTTTTGTTATTCAAATTTTCTAAAGTCTCGGAAATATGCAATTTCACACACACGGGCCTCATGATGTACACACAACAATATAAAAATTTCATAAAAATCAATCATCCACATTAGGTTTAGTAGTGCATTCCTTTACAAGAACTATATTTTGTTTGTTCATTCTCGTATGTCCTACAACGATGAAATTTCACACATATGTGCATTTGTGAAATTATACATAATTTATACAGACGTATAAAATGATTTTCATTAAGTTCAAGTACCCACACGAGTTTATATAGTGTCCACATTTCTTGTTTCTTTGTTGTAACATTTATTCAATGATAAATCACATGAAAAGCCATGCTGAATAATAAAAGAAAATATAGGATGAAATGGGTAGATTATTTATATATATATATATATATTATATATTACATATATATATATATATATGTAATATATATATATATATGTATATTAATATATATATATATTTTGGTGCGTATTTTATGTAATATATATATATGCAACTAATAAGGCATACAAAGCTAGATAAATTAAGAGGTTTTTATAATTATTGTTAATTTTTTTACTACCTTCATGTTTATCTATAAGACAAATATAAAACTGTCGGGTAACATCAATCTAAAGCACATGAAGTTATTGGGTGGATACAACTATTCTTATATTTTTGTGTTCAACTCTCATAGAGATTGAATAAAACTCTGTTAACTTTACAAACGAAATACTGAATTATACTTGGATTCGCAACATGGAACTGCATTTTGGTTTGATTACAGGCATGTACACAACAGCATGTTGGCGAACTTTTCCATTATCTACATAGTTTCATGACGAAAGGTTACAATAAATTGCAATGGAAACATTTTCTAAATCTCACCAAGTTTGTAGTAGAATAGTATAAGGGTTAAAAATCAAATTCCAGATTTACACTATAACACTGACTCATAAATTACTTTATCAAATTATACTAGATATTTTTTTAAATAGTAATAAATACACAATCCTATGCCTGTATACTTCATTGCTAACTTTAGAAATAATTCGGTAAGGAATCATAAAACCTTTTAATACTTAATTTTATTTTGTTACAACACAATGTTGAGTATTGTTTGAAAATATGCGGTTTGCGATCCTCGTTTTTTATGCCTCGTGCTTTAAAAATATCTTAAGGTGTAATTTTCTATTGCTTAAAAATAAGAGTCTTGATAATGCCAAATATCTTTAACATATTCGTCATAAATATATCAGATTTTAATTTATGTATAAAGAGCCAAGTTTTTAGATTTCATTTCATTAATTTTATTATTCTTTTCAATTTATACTGAATTTTTTATTCTATCATTATTTGTATTATTGTTGTGTATTAATCCATTTTGAAACTAGATTGCACGTCGCTTGATGACGTTCCTCTATGTGCTGTAAAGTTTTAATACTTTTTACATACACTTTTCAAAATGTTTTGAAAATAAAATTTATTTGAGTTTAAGTATGTGTAATGTATTGAATTACAATAATAATTATAATAATAATTATTATACATATTATAAATTGTTACTGGCAAGTTAAAGCCACAGCCAAAGGCCAACTGTATGATCTATGATGCTGTGACGTCATATGGGGTGATTAGTTTGAATAAATGCCATTGGCTGTTCTCATCACGCCACCAGATCACACCACCTACTACCACTTCCAGTGTCCTGCCCTTGTCTCTCTCTCTGTTACCCTCCAACCTTAACCGAGCACAGTCGATGATGTAAACTAATTCAGTCTTTTTATTCCGATTCCCCGTAACCCGTACACAACAATTGGCGACGAGGTATTAATGCGATCCCGCGAGTGCAATGCAACCTGTTCGATTGTGCGTAAATAATTTCTCCGAAAATTATAGTGGGAGGAAGTTGTGTCTGTAGTTTGGCGTCACGTGGACTCAAAATCGGTACATTTTGATGTTGGAAGACAAGGTCGTAAATTGGAACATTTCGTCTTTATTTAGTGAAACAGTAAAAATGGCGGGAATTATTGGCGGAATCGGTGACTTCGACAAACAGTGCAGAAACTTGGAATTCGTATGTTGAACGATTTGAATTATTCGTTGACTGTAAACAGTATTAGTGACGACAAAAAGGTTAGTACGTTACTAACAGTCGTGGGGTGTGAAAACGTACAGTTTGTTACGAGATTTATGTACGCCGGACAAAACCTTCAGTGAAAAAGTTCGATGAATTAGGCGAAGTTAATTCAGGACCATTTGTACCCGAAGCCATCATTCATAGCTGAAAGGTACAAGTTCAGCAAAAGGAATCAGCAGGAAGGAGAATCAGTCGCAGAGTACATCGCCAGCCTCAAGAAGTTGTCCTGCATACTGCGAGTTTGGCGCATCCCTCAACGACTATCTCAGAGACAGACTGGTGAGCGGCATCAGGAGTGAGTCGACCAAGCAGAGGCTGTTGGGAGAGACCACCCTAACCTTCGACCAGGCTGTGAAAATCGTCTGCTCAGTGGAAGCGGCGGAGAAGAATGCGGCGGCATTGACAGTGAACGGCGGCAGCCGGGTCCAGCGGATGGCAGCGCATCACCACCCACATGTGAGAGTCGGCGGCAGCGGTGGCAGCGCGAGCTACAACGCAAGGCACGAAGTCAAGGTGCAGTGTACGTGCTGTGGGCAGTGTGGTCACTATAGGAAGCAGTGCAAATTGTTTGGTGTTGTGTGTCACAAAATGTGGTAAAAGAAATCACATATCTAAGGTATGTCGATCTACTGAAATTAGTAAGTTACCAGACAATCAGCTTTCGAAAGTTAAGAAAGGTATATCTTATCAGTCTAATTTTCAAAACAAGAAAAACAAAGATTATAAGAAACATAATTTTGTAAATGATAGTTCAGAACTGTCAGATTCAAATAATTCTAAGAATTATGTTCAGAGTGATGAAAATCTTGAGAGTTATGTCGAGGACATACAGAATTTATTTAAAGTAAATGAAACTCGCCGTAAAAGAATTAGAGTTGACCCAATTAAGATTAAAGTCCTAGTGCAAGGTCGAGAAACCATATTTGAAGTTGATACTGGAGCTAGTGTCACAGTGTGTAGTGAGGATTTTTATGAAAATAATTTTAGTTCTTGTAAATTGTTAGAAAATGACCTAACTTTGAGTTCGTACACTAATGAACCTATTATACCTGGTGGGCAAAGTTAATGTTGATGTTTGCTATGAGAAAATACATAAATGCTTAGATTTGTATGTGATTAGAGGAGGTTCACATCCTTTAATGGGTCGTGATTGGCTTAAAGTACTGGGAGTTGACATTTCGTTTAAAAATAACTTGTGTGTTATAAACAGACCTATAGATAACAAGGCTAATTTCGAGACAATGACGTCCGAGCTAAACTAATCAATTTCCAGAAGTGTTCCACTGAGAAACTAGGTCAGTATACAGGCGAACCAGTAAAACTAAATCTAAAAGAAAATGCTAGACCTAGGTATTTTAAGCCAAGACCGATACCATTCTCATTGAAAAGTAAGGTAGAAAAAGAACTACAACGCTTAGTTGACGAAACAAGTGTTAATTCCAGTAAGCAGCTCGGAATGGGGAAACGCCCATTGTACCAGTATTAAAAAAAGAACGGTGAAATTAGGCTATGTGGAGACTTTAAAGTTACTCTAATCATGTATCTAGAAGTAGACAAGTACCCTATACCTAGAATAGAAGATTTATTTGCAAATTTACAGCATGGAGAACGTTTCTCTAAAATAGATCTTAGTCAAGCCTATATGCAATTAAAGTTAGACAGTGAGTCACAAAAATTATGTACAATTAGCACGCATAAGGGTCTTTTCTCATATAGTAGAATGCCTTATGGAATCTCATCAGCCCCAGGCATATTTCAAAGAGTTATTGAACAATCTTTGCATAATTTAGAAGGCATATCAGTGTTCATGGATGATATTCTTATCACCGCACCTAATAACGAAACTCATGTAAGTAGGTTGCAAGAGGTTTGTAAACGCCTGAGTGAAAAAGGATTTACCGTAAAGAAAGATAAATGTACATTCTTTGTAGACAAAATCGAGTATCTTGGTTTTAGTATCGATAAAGATGGACTGCATACCTCTGAATCTAAAATTAAAGCTATAAATCAAGCACCTGTACCTAAATCTGTCACTCAAGTCAAAGCTTTTATTGGCTTGGTAAATTATTATGGAAAGTTTATCAAAAATTTGTCAACAATCTTGAGTCCGTTGTACAACTTGTTAAAAAAGGACGTGCCATTTGATTTTGATGAAAAATGTCTCAAGTCATTTAGCCATGTCAAGGATGTTTTGACTAAAGCACCAGTTTTGGCGCATTATGATTCAAAGTTGCCTGTAAAACTAGCAGTAGACGCAAGCTCGACAGGGCTGGGCTGCGTACTTAGTATCATAACCCCTGAAGGCGTTGAGAAACCTATTGCATACCACTCTCGTACTTTATCACCAGCAGAATGTCAATATTCACAAATAGATAAGGAAGCTTTAGCAGTAGTATATGGAGTAAGGAAACTTCATCAATATTTGTATGGCCGAAAATTCACATTGTGTACTGATCACAAACCTTTAATTAGCATATTTGGACCGAAAAAGGGTTTACCTGTTTTCGCAGCAAGCCGATTACAAAGATACGCATTATTTTTAAGTGGATACAATTTTGATGTACAGTATGTAAGGTCAGAAAAGCATGGTAACGCAGACGCATTATCACGCTTACCATTAAGCACTAAACACGTTGTAAATAATAACAATGAACCAAGGTGGAAAGGTACCTATTTACACTGTATCGCTGAAAGTTCAGTACCTTTAACTTTTGAAGATGTAAAAGCTGAAACCCAAAATGATCCTATTATAAAACAAATACATAACTATGTGATGTACGGATGGCCAAATTTTTTGTCAGGAGAGAATAGGGAATTGTTACCTTATTTCCAAAGGAAGGACGAGCTAACAGTTGAGCATGGCATTGTTATGTGGGGATATAGAATTGTTGTTCCTAACAAGTTGCGTAGCTACATATTAAATGAGTTACACGCGAGTCACTTGGGAATTGTAAAAATGAAGTCAGTAGCAAGATCCTATATTTGGTGGCCAAATATAGATGAAAACATTGAAAGCCTAGCGAACAATTGCTCTTCCTGTCTTATGGAACGTTCTAGTCCTAGTAAGAGTAATCTACAGGTTTGGCACTATCCATCTATGCCATGGGAAAGATTGCATATTGATTACTTGGGTCCTTTCAAAGATAAGACCTACTTGGTAGTAATTGATGCTTACACTAAGTGGTTGGAAGTATTTGAAGTAGGCTCTACTTCAGCTAAGCTAGCTATAGAAAAGTTAAGAGAACTATTTTCTAGATTTGGATTACCTGTCACTATCCATAGTGATAATGGACCACCATTTACCTCAGTTGAATTTAAAAATTTCATGCAACTTAATGGTATAAGACATACATTTTCACCAGCTTATCATCCTCAGTCTAATGGTCAGGCTGAGAACTCAGTTAAGTATGCTAAACGTAAAATAAGATTGGCTTTTCAAGAAAATATTGATACTAAAGTAGCCTTGAATAGGATGTTATTTGATTACAGAAACTCCGTTCATAGCACTACTAACGAGACACCTGCCAAATTAATGTTTAATAGACCACTAAGATGCAGGCTAGATTTACTCAGACCTAATATAGCCAGAACTGTGCAATTAAAACAGGACAAACAAAAAGAATATTTTGGCG
The DNA here is from genome assembly GCF_021130785.1 of Homalodisca vitripennis. Taxonomy (NCBI): domain Eukaryota; kingdom Metazoa; phylum Arthropoda; class Insecta; order Hemiptera; family Cicadellidae; genus Homalodisca; species Homalodisca vitripennis. The sequence goes on from NW_025777944.1 coordinate 28,731, forward strand.
GTAGAAAAACGAGAATTCTATTTCCTAATCAATCTGTATTAGTGAGAGATTATCGCTCTAAAGACAAATGGATAGAGGGCATTGTAATAAAACAGTTAAATAATGTAATGTATTCTGTTATGACAAAAACTGGTCTAATTTGGAGTAGACATATTGATCAGCTGATAGGACTACACAGTAGTATTGTTGACAGTGACAGTCAAATTCCACCATCTCAGGACCGTACAGTTGCGGAGCGTGAGACAGGCGCTCAGTGTCCGCCAACTCCAAGCCCAGTCAGAATTAGTAACACTGACCTCACTAGTTCAGCTGGTCTCTCCCCCTCCTCACCGCATCATACCTCTCCATGTCACATCACTACCCCTCATTCTAGACCACGTCTTTCTCTACCCTCAGCTGTTCCTTCTCCTGTCACTAGAACAGCTGATCATACAAACAGATACCCAACTCGTATTAGGACACCTGTAGAGAAATTAAACTTGTAAATAACTTACAGTACTTAAGGATGACATTTAATAATGATATGTGTTATTTATATTTATATGTGTTTATTATATATTTATTATTACACTTGTATTGTTTAATTTATCTATGACTTGTGTGAATTCAATTTATTTTGAAATTTGGAAGGGAGGAAATGTAATGTATTGAATTACAATAATAATTATAATAATTATTATTATACATATTATAAATTGTTACTGGCAAGTTAAAGCCACAGCCAAAGACCAACTGTATGATCTATGATACTGTGACGTCATATGGGGTGATTAGTTTGAATAAATGCCATTGGCTGTTCTCATCACGCCACCAGATCACACCACCTACCACTTCCAGTGTCCTGCCCTTGTCTCTCTCTCTGTTACCCTCCAACCTTAACCGAGCACAGTCGATGATGTAAACTAATTCAGTCTTTTATTCCGATTCCCCGTAACCCGTACACAACAGTATGGTATTGAACTCATGAACGATTAGCTTTGTTTGGGGCACCAGTTAGTAGTTTAAATTTTAAAATGAATGGAATAATTTACAACATGTCTAGAAAAACATTGTTGCAAATACTCTCCACGTGACACTCCAGTTCAGCTTTGCAAAGAATCTTGTTTTCTTAGGCAAGATATCGTAATATTCTCCTCTCCCTTCACTGAGGATTATGATCAATGTTATAAGTCAGTTTTATTTGTTGGTGTAACAATTCCCTTATTATTTCCCTTCATATACTTTAGGATTTAAATATTGAAAATATAAATGAATTAATTTCTTTTTTTCTTAATAAATTAAACTCAATGGTATTTAATATCACCATACAGCAATTTAAAAATTAATTTGTATATATTATATATATTATATATTAAATATTTTTTTATAAACTAATATTAAACATTAAATTATCAGTAGGAACGCTTTATAAATGAAAGAAAAAAAAACCATTACACTAGAAAAGGTTTACTATTTATTTTAATACAATTATGTACAATAGTTATTTTTATACATCGTGAGGCAGGCCCCCATGTGGTATGTATTCATACCAAAAAATAAGATACTGTAACAATACTTTTTAGACCCCCTAAACTGACCTTAAAGAACTCAATGGCATAATTCTAATATTTTAAAACTTCCCTAAATATCTCAATTTGTGGTTGGGAGTGATTTTTATAGATTTTTAATGTGAAAATGTGTTGTGTAATATATATCCTGTAATGTATGTACTTTTAACAAAGAACATTTTAGCAAAAATAAAATTTCATTATTCAAAAACAGTTTTTACAGGCTGTGCCAAAACTCCTTTAAATGATTTATTGCGCCTTTCTTACTATAACATGCGAAAAAACTAAATATTTTAGAAGCTTATTTACCTATATATTCTTTCAAACAATATATAGAATATATTAATTTAAAAATATAATCAGCCTCACAACTATTCTCACCATATTTTGCCAATTTAAAATGTATAATAACGTTTAAAGTATTCATTTAATATTTACATTGATTATTTCATGTAAAAAGTTGTCCCTTACTGTGTTTAGCATTTATTTGTTTTTATGAACACTTGTCATGTACTGGCCAACATTTTACCTCATAATATATTTATATTATATAACATTATACCCACGTTATATTTGTAATAGAAGTTACACTATATAAGATAACCTCAGTTACTTGACTATACTGCCGATTCTATGGTGCTGCAGTGGACCAAGGATAATTGATTTCACCCGCAGTATTCCCCACAGATGCAACATGAAAGGATGAAGAATATACGAGATACCCGGTGATATACGGCGGTGTAGTTGAATAACCAATGTGATTATGGTCTCCTGGTAGATACGAATATTTTATTGCATTACTATGTTTTCTTATTGAACGTTATTTAAATTAGTTTTGAAGTTAATTTTTCTAAAACCATAATTTTATTTAGATGTGGTTTTTAGTTCTCAAAGTTACACATATAAATTTAACTTAGTATATATCACAGTATACATTATTAACATGTTTTGCATACACATTAATTAATTTATTACATTAATATACATCGATCCTTACAAATTAATATTAGGCTACTGGTGCGTATTTAAACCGTTCTGAAACTCCTGATATATAAGTTATATGAAATATGTGATTGAGGATGAACTGTTTAAAATACAGTTACTCACTGTTAGACGTGGTCATCAACTACTCAATTTCACGGTCGTTAGCTACTCGATTAACGGTCTTATCAATAACGCCGCTCGATGAACTTTGACAAAATTGTGGATCAATATTTATTGCACAAAGGTATACATTATTGTATAATATGTATACAGTGATAAATAATAAACAAATGGATGATTATAACAAATGTCTTTTACAGAATTAACTCTGAATATTTATTTTGCTCCAACAAACAAGAGGAAGAACGGCTCGAAAGAAATTCTGATTGTTCCACTTTACACTAAAAGCCCACTTCACCTTCCGTTAGATAACAATGTCTCTCCTTTGTAATATTTTCCTGATTTTAATCTTAAATGGTTCTCAGTTAATTGTGAAAAGAATATAATTAAACCATTTGTCGATGTTAATTAAGGCTTGCTTAAACGTAAGTTGCTTCATTCTGTAAAATGTATTCTATTTTAATATCTCAATAAAACAGTAAAAATTTATTTTTTCATGAATTAACGTAATTAAAACTTTAAAAAATGTATTTCATACCGAACTGATTGGTATTTTAGCACCGAATTTTTACATTTTTAAATACATTTCCTATAACATTCTACAAATATATATATATATATATATTAATATTATTATTTTATTTTTAAATATATATATACATATATACAGGGTGATTCATGAAGTTCTCCCCCACTTCCACAGCACATTTTACTAGTAAAAATATTGAAAAAATGATATATAAACATATGGTCCGAAAAACGCTTCGTTAGCGAGTTACAGCTAGCGAACAGATTTCGCTTGAATTTCCTGGGTAAAGAGTAAAATAAAACCATACTGAACTTTTGGAAAGGTTAATTAAGTAAGAAATATCGTGGATTCTTATGTATTTTACCTGTATAAAGCTAATAAAAATAGGTTTCAGAACTGTACCTGTAGTAGTTTTGTTAGGGCTACTCTGGCTGTTGAGTAGTTTTTGAGGGGATTTAGGGTTAAATGCAAAAAATTGGGGCACGATACAATGTTTTTTTAAGTTTTATGTACAATAACTTTGTTAAATTGGTAATACAGTACATAAAATCAACAAACATTAATTGTAGAGAATTTAATTCTGAGAAAATTGATATAATCAAAGTCTAAAATAAAAACAGAAATAAGTACCAAAAAATCGATTTTATTATCAGTATAACTTAACATTACTAGTTTTAAGCAAAATTAATCAGGTTGGGCCAACCGTACGCACCTTTTTATAATAGATGTTCGAAAATGAGGCCATCATTATCAATACATTTCTGCAGCACGTTTGTGTATTGCTTTTGTTGCGTTTCTTAATTTTTCAGGACTTCCCTGTATCTGCACAGCCGAATCCATAATACGGGCAATTAATTCATCACGAGAATTCACTTTTGTCTTGTATACAATGTCTTTCATCCATCCCCAGATGCAATAATCCAATGGAGATAGATCTGGTGATCTTGGTGGCCAAGGGTGAGGCCTCCACGACCAATCCAGTGTCCAGGAAATTGATGATTTAAGTAAGCAGAAACGGCACGTGAAAAGTGGGGAGGTGCTCCGTCATGCTGGAAGTACAAATTTTGTCTGAGATGTAAGGAACATTCTCTAACAGCTGCGGCAACTCTTCTTGAAGGTAATGCAAATAGAACTCAGCATTTAGGCGTCCAGGTAATATGAAAGGTCCAATCAGCCGATTGTGCAAAAGGCCACACCAGACATTGACGCTAAATCGGTGTTGAAAGTTCTGTTCCACTACCTCATGTGGATCTTTCTTCTGCCCTTGAGTGCTCATTGTGCAAGTTATTGACACCATCCCGAGTGAATCGTGCCTCATCAGTAAACAAAAATACGCTTGTAGAGTTGATTATTAATATTCAAAAAGTTGCAAAACTCCAAGCGAAGCGAAAACCATCACCTAGCTGTAGATGTTGAACCTTTTGTTTATGAAACGGATAAAATTTGTTTCGATTAAAGTGACCTCCACGCCGTTGACTGCGAAACTCCTATCCGCCTAGAAATACGTCGTGTACTTACACCTGGACTGCGATGAACAGCATAATAACAATATCATCATCAAGTTGGACGCTCGTTCATAATTGGTTCTAGTACTTGGTTAGTGATCCTGTTTCCGAAGAGTACGAAAAGTTCCTGAAATTGTTTTTAGTATCTGGAATCCTCCTATTAGGGTAAACGTAGTTCATACTTCTTCTACAGCAGCTCTAGCATTTACCATTTACAGTAACCCAAAATAAAAACCATATCAGCGTATTCACTCTGATGTAAATATAAGTAAGGCATTTTTTCGCTGAGAATAAACAATCGAATTATAACTACAGAAAAATTGCATTTAATAAACACGATTCACAGAACCCGATCTCCATTGCTGTAGCTTGCAAAACACCACTAATACACAGTTCTAACGGAACCAGTACAGAATACCATTGTTGATCAGCTGTTATTCGTGCGTTACCAACTTAGAAATTAATAAAACAAAAAAAACTGCATTTCGATGATTAGTAAACAATGAATGGGAAAATGTTTGCTTAATTTATTTTCGAACATTTTGATGTAAATTTTTATTTAAAAAAATACAACGTAATAAAACATGTTATTTCTATTTTACAAACAAATTTATTTAACAGTTAATCTTGTTTTCTCAATTTATCTCATCATTAAGGAACATTTTGTTTTTGTTTTTATTTTAACTAAATACCGTACGGTATTTCTTTACAGCTAGTAATGTATTATACTGAATAAAATCGATTTTTTGGTACTTATTTCTGTTTTATTTTAGACTTTGATTATATCAATTTTCTCAGAATTAAATTCTCTACAATTAATGTTTGTTGATTTTATGTATTTATTACCAATTTAACAAAAGTTATTGTACATCAACTTAAAAGAACATTGTTTCGTGCCCCAATATTTTGCATTTAACCCTGAATCCCTCAAAAAACTACTACAGGTACAGTTCTGAAACCTATTTTATTAGCTTTATCAGGTAAAAATACATAAGAATCCACGATATTTCTTACTTAATTAACCTTTCCAAAAGTTCAGTATGGCTTTATTTTACTCTTTACCCAGGAATTCAAGCGAAATCTTTCGCTAGCTGTAACTCGCTAACGAAGCGTTATTTTTTTCGGACCTATGTTTATATAACATTTTTTCATTATTTTTATTATTACAATGTGCTGTAGAAGTGGGGGGAGAACTTCATGAATCACCCTGTATATATAAAATTTCAATAAAGTTTGAATCGCAAAAAGTACTTGCTCCGCCGGGAGTCGAACCGGATCTCTCACTTGCCGGGTGAATGTGTTACCATTACACCACAGAGCGCTTACTTTTCCCGATTCAATTATTTTGTATTGGGCCGTATCTGTCACATTTGCGTTTAAATAAGCAATGTAACATATGATCGGAAGACCAAATACCTGTCAAACGACTTTTATTTACCTTTATACATTATATACATATATATATATATATATATTTATATATATATATATTTATATATATTTCAAGTAAATAATGGAGCCAAAACCGTGTAATGTTTCCTTGCTGTCTCATTATTAACTTTAGTAATATCTCCTGACATTTTTGTTTATTACTGGTACAAACTATATATTATCGCTTTGTACAAGTTTATGAAAAAACACCTTTAACAAGTAATAATAACAATGTTACATTTTTATCTTTTCTATTAACTCCAAGAATGCTTACTGTAACAAATAAAACATCATGCAAATTCTTTCAGAACGATCAATTTTGTTTTAAAATAGGAAGCACATATCTAGGCTTATTTATCCTGCTTTGAAGTAGAAACAAGGAAATTAAGCTTTTTATGTTTTAATGCACTGTGTATATGATAATGCCAAGAACTATTCTCCTTACAAACCACAATTTTAAATAAAATTCAGTCGTAGCTGTGAGCTACCTGTATAACCGAATGAGTATTTAATTCGAACAAATTAGGGAACTTATATCCTCCCCTTTGTACATTTAAGATTGTATACCATCCATTTGCGACACATGAGCATGGGGTTTATAAAAAAAGAAGCAATTATTTTAGTAACAGATATAGAAAAGCTGTTTCTCTCAGAACTTAGCAAGAAATATATTTTCGAGTATTGAATGCTACATCTCGTAATATCAGTAACATTTCAGTTCCTATTATTTTCTAATTCGAATTTAGAATAAGCGAATATTAGTCAATCGTTTGGGAGGGAAAATATACACAATCAAGCCTCAGTGCGGTATTTACCCTTCTATAGGTCGTGACAGCTGTCGTCACTGCAGTTGACATGTCGAACTGTCACTCCGGTTTACCTCATATATACATACTTGTACGTCACCAGAGTAGGTTTACACTACGCTATCGTAGCGTCGTCTCCCATTACAGTTATGTCTATTAAAAATAACGTTGTGACATTACTGCGCTAATATATCCTATTAATGTAATTACTTGGCATGGTGCAAATTTATGTTGCTTATTTTGCTTCGCTAAGTTAAAACATTCAGAATGTCTATGTTAAAGGTGGAATTTGTTTTAAGGATAATTATTATATGACTCGTATTTAATGGGATGTGTCAGTTAGAGATCAATCTATTTTATTAATAAATCAACATGAAAGCAGAATTTTAAAACGTTAAAAGTAATACCTTTTTAGAGAAATAAACTATTTAAAATTTGTCGGAAAAACAAAAATTGAATAAATATTCTAAATGTTTTCCATAATGGTTTTAGCTCTTAGTTTCATGTTATATTATGTTTCAATTGTAGAATATTCTGTGGGCTCAGTTTCCGGCCATTGCAATCAGGAAGATACTTCATCCAGACACACAATATAAATAGTTTACTTATTTTACGAGGTAGTAATGTGATTTGAATGGCAATAAAACAAACAATATATTAACCATTTATATTAAGAAACATTTATTTTAGACTTTTTTACATATTATACGGAACAATTTCCTATTGACGAATGTGTATTCTTAAATATGTGTATAACTAATATATCCCTTTCTTTGTGTGTAGCATATTTGTACAGTTAAATACATTCCAATATACAAAATACAAAATGTGAGAAACTGAAAGAGATAAGAAGGGTATGCTAGGGATTTTTCTTCTAACGAACATCTTACAAGGATCAGCTCAGGATTAGAAAAGACTGTCGACATTTTGCAACTGTTACTATAGACATTTACAGAGTATCGTTATTGAGATTTTTTACGATATTACATTCGAATCAATATACGACAATGTTTATTTTAATATTTTATCACAACTGTAAGTATACTTCTTACCTCTTCAATTAATTTCCGTAATAATTCAACACTGAACTCAAAATAATTTTATTCCTAACAACTACCTCTTCAATAATAATGGTAATTAGTTTACAACAATACGACTAAATTCGTGAAAATCAAGTAACTAGACTTATGTAATTTTTTAATGTACCTATCACATTAATTTTGTTTTATTTTCCGTCTTTGTATTTGTTACTAGGGGCCTACAAGGGCAATATAGAAAAGTGTCGTTGTTCGTTCAGATTTCTCTCTTTGTGAGTGTGTACTTCGGTATACAAGATAACTTCAAAAGGGTTAAATTTGAGGGCTTATATTTAATATTAAATATATTATGTATATATATATATATATATATATATATATATATATATATATATATATATATATATATATATAAAATATATATATAATATATATATATATTTATTTATTTATTTATACACACATATATATATATATATATATATATACACATTATACATATACATACACACATCATGAAATGCAAATACTCAATATTTTGGAAACGTTCTTCGGGATAAGTTGCTGTCCACTTGAGGCCGAACGTAAAGCTTTCCACGCTAACTCAAAGTCTTCTGTTGTACAAGATATATTAATAATATATAATAATAAAATTACACAGCTTACTATGTATTGTTGTATATATAATAACGTTTTATTATAATTGTCATTTATTTTTCAGGCCTTAGCAAGACTAAAAAGCGTGATATTCATAGATAAGCACTTATGTTATACATTTTTAAATACTTATACATAAAAATACGAGCATGTTATAGATTGAGCTGGATGACAATTTACTGTCTCCCATTATTTTACTGAACACTCGCTATAAATCTGTCGCAGTCGGAACCGATACAATCCCCAGAGACTCGTCTTTGAACCACGTTTATCATCAAGTCTCTAGAATCAGAGAGATTTAGTTTTGTATGCGCACTGTATCCGAGTCCATTCCGAGACAAACAGTTTATCATCAAGTCTCTAGAATCAGAGAGATTTAGTTTTGTATGCGCACTGTATCCGAGTCCATTCCGAGACAAACAGTTTATCATCAAGTCTCTAGAATCAGAGAGATTTAGTTTTGTATGCGCACTGTATCCGAGTCCATTCCGAGACAAACAGTTTATCATCAAGTCTCTAGAATCAGAGAGATTTAGTTTTGTATGCGAACTGTATCCAAGTCCATTCCGAGACAAACAGTTTATCATCAAGTCTCTAGAATCAGAGAGATTTAGTTTTGTATGCGCACTGTATCCGAGTCCATTCCGAGACAAACAGTTTATCATCAAGTCTCTAGAATCAGAGAGATTTAGTTTTGTATGCGAACTGTATGTATAATAGTCCACCGTCCAGAGGCAAACAGTTACTTAATGTCAAAATGAGTTAAATTGAATCATACGGTTTTTTACGTTTTCATGTTTTTTTCTGTATGATTAAAAATACTAGCCCTTATGGTAGTTTATGTCAGACGATAAAAACATTGCTTAAGTACACAACGGGAACAGTTTAAAAACTGTTAATCGTTTCGTAAAGTGATAATGAGTATAATCCAATATCAGGGATTACTCAAGTTTTTATTGGGAAATTCCTGTGAAAAACTTAGTGATTGCACTTCTAATGACGGGAAAGGGGGGTGTAAAAATTCGTATATACGTTTGCTATAAGGCAGAACCCAGTTTGAGTGAATTACAAATTTTAGTATATAAATTTGTAATATTATATTCAATTTTAAACATTAATCTTCTAGAAATAGAGACCAAAAAATCGAAAAAAGCGATCTGAAATAAAATAAACATATTTTCTGTAGCACTTAAAGGTGGTTATTTGAGTCTTTTATTCTATTATATAAAAGTTATTATGAGTTGCAGATGAATAAACATCAAAGTTTCACCGATATATTTTACATATATTCTGGAAATAACCATGATCTATTATTACAGTGTGCAGTTTTACCATGAATTTAGTGTAACTAAAATGCGCATTTATAAATTAAATTATACCTGTATATTTTCTTAAATATTTGTCTGTTAGTGTCCTGTGCAAGTGTCTTACTGCGCGTAAAATAATGCGTCAGGTCTGTTTTACAACAATTAAATGTTATTGCTGTGTTAGTTATTGTTTTATCATGCTAAATACACCTGTAGTCGCAAAACATATCTAACAATATTTATTGTAAGTATAAACAGCATAACAATTAAAATACATATTTAAGGTGTCTGGGCCTTTGAAACAATATATTAAAATATTATTTTTTCCGTTATCAATTGATGAACTTCCAAATGAACTTGTTAAATTGTAATTTTGACCTTAAACCACTTTTAAATTAAATTGTTCAAAAATGTCCTAACGGTGGCTAAATTAATACTATGCAAGAAATATTATTTTACGATATTTTATAAAAATCCATAACTGTGTGATTAACAGTGCTAACGTTAATAAGCTTTAAGTATATAGAATTAGCCTCTTTAAATGTTTCAACATTGCAGCAGATTTAGGAAACTGGGACGGTAGCCGTTGACACAGGATGTGTTTACAGTGTACTCAGTGGAAACTGGAACAGTGTTGTCCACTGCGCTAATGGTAGTCACTCTTCATTTTGGTGACATTAATTTACATCTGGTAGGGTAAATTTCTGTTGTTCACTAGTCTGCTCGTTTTGATTTTTACTATAAAATTATGCACCAGATCTATTGTTTGTTTAGATTGAAACAAATACTTAAGGATATAACAATTTGTTACATAACAAACATTCTTTGCTAAAACTACCGATCATTATCGTACTAGATAAGAAAATGAAACTTCAGCAAACTTGTATTAATTTATAATACTAATATAAGTTATTTTTATTACATAAATCATTGATATGTAATATTTATGTATATTACAAATAACTTAAAAAGCAAACAAGTGAAGTTTTAGTCATTGTGCCCTATAAAATGAACTATAATGTATAATAAACGCGACTATTAATTGTCTTTAAGTGGCTAGGCAATAATTTTGCACAGGGTTTAAAATATTTTCAGATTTATCAAAGCATTGTCATTTCTCAGAATGTTTACAAAGTTGTTACAGAATTAATAAATAACATTACGGAACTGTTCCATAAATGGTTTCAACAAAATATATTTTATAGTTTAAACCACAGTTTTAGAAAATATATAACTTGTCATGCAGTTTTTATAGGGCAGGTAACATTTATGTTCATGATGGATGCCGCTCATATACACAATTTTATATAAACTGTGTCACAACATTTATCAAAATTAAAGGCTTTTCAGAAACACTAAAGCAATTTCAAGCCTCTTTTTCAAACCGTCAGTGAGTGAGACAGACACTGAAATCCAGATATTTTGTGCAACACTTAAAACCAACCACTTTTAGCCATACACTCCGTCTTCATACGAGTATAGTTGGTTGGCGTTAATTTAGCCCTTATTTACTACCTGACAATTTTTTTAAAGTGTGTGAAGCTGTACCGTATATAATCACTTACATAAAGCTGCGGAATAGCTAAAAATATATGTACTTAGAAAATATTTTCGTTCCATTATCTTTATATACCTACCCTATTCGACTCTCATATATATTGGTGTGAATGACAGGCAATTTATTTCTGGAGTGAAATCGCTACCGATTTCACGAAAGAGTACGTTGTGTTTATACAATTCAATTAGATCTAGGGTCATAGATTGATGTAAGTATTACAATATTAATTCAGCGACACTCAGTTATTGGTCTATGTACAAAATACATTCTGTGAATATTAAAACAGAAAATAATTGGCAATTATTCCAAAACCACTATAACTGCTGGTCTCAGACGCGGTTCCAATAAAAACAACTATTTGGACTGAAACCAAGGACCGTCTGCATTAGCAGAAATGTCTGTTTTAATCTCTGAAATAAGTTTTGGGAATTATCTGGAGGAAATGGGACGTAATATTTCCTAAATATACATGTGAACAGCAAACTGTCTTCATTTGACGATTTGTGTACGTATTAAATGCACTGAATGTGGTTTAATTGCTTGCTGCAGCAGTTTTAACATTAAGTAATACTTGTGTCTCATTTCAGAGGACACTAATTTCAGACTGCTAAAAAAATGTAAAATATATATATATATATATATATATATATATATATATATTTAATTTAATTCATTGCAACTAGTTCGGTTGCTTACTACAGTTGTTTTTCATATTAAAAACATAAGGCACTAATATCATAGATGTTAGTAATTACTAATTTCTATAGTAAATTGTATTGTTTTACATTTAAAATTCAACTATATAAAAAGTATTTAATCGAAGATAAAGTTGAAGTAACGTATAAACGTAATAGGTTGTATAGTAACATTTCTTTATAAATTATTTTCTTACTGCATTTTGTTGTTTTTATAACTAACACGCTTAAATTAAAACCTTTTGATTTTTTCGTGTGATAATGATATTAATACAAATCCAAATAAGGTATGAAAATTCCTTATGCTCATACAAAATATAACTTAATTGAACAAGACTATATTGTAACAGTTCATGATTCAAATACATAATCCAACAAATCACGACAGTCAGTAAACAATCCTCTGAAAGTGGTAGCCGGTGGGGGGTGGGGAGGAGAACAAACATTGTTAGTACAATGTCAAGTCTAACCTCGTTATTCCGAATATCAGTTAGAGGGATAGCAAGCAACAACTGTCACAATCCATCCCCAGAGTAACACGATATTCTATATCTCTGTACGGTCCCGTGCTCACTCTATACAATGTCAGCTTTAACCTCATTATTCAACAATATCAGTTAAGACAATGAAAGGCGGTAAATATTATAATTCCTGTTTTGGACAACATAACATTACATACTCCTGAACCACGACTCTCCTTATTGTAGAGACCATCATGGTTAGTACAATGTCAACTCTAAATGTATTATTTTAAAATATTTAATTAATTGCTAGTTACGTTATTTTTAAGCAATACAATCTATGAAATAAAACTAAAAATGTAATGAGGATAAATTTGTTGTAAAATACAAGAAAATTACAAGATTATAATACTTAGAAGTAAAATGCTCTAAATTACCCATTTTACATTATTTTAATTAAAAACACAAATTAAATTTCAAAAATCACTTTTTTACAAGTTACCGTTTCAAATAAAGGTATTTAAAACGTCAAACCACAAAACTGACTCTCCAAAATATAAAAATAAAAATCAACAGTAGTACTTTTCTGACGTAAAAACTTAAAATAAATTAATTAATTCTCTGTAAAATTCAATAAACCCAGGTCGCAGAAGTATATAGTAGTACCTGCTAACATCTTTTTACTTTTATTAACAAAATTATATTATCCTACATAACGCCAAATCTAGCATGAATACTCAACAACCCTTGACACTAGATACAGATTCTAAAATAAGAGAATGCTCTGTTAGCAGCCAAATTCTACCACCTCAACCCTATTCCGATCTTACAACCAATTTGTTATTTCAGGATATCAATTAGGACAATGTCAATCGGCAAACATCACCATCCATCCTCTTAGTAAGGATACTATATTTTCGTACAATTCCACAACTTACTTTCAACATAAAAATTGCTAAGCATTTTTTGTACCCTAAGTACCCTAAGTCTAATCCCGTTATTTCAGGGTATCAATTAGGATGACGAAAATGGCAAATAAAATCACTATCCATCTCCCTAGAGTCAGTCATGCTATTACAATTTCATATCTACTTTCGTTATTTCAAGATATCAATTGATTAGAATGATACAATGGCAAATGTCACCATGTATCCCCCTTAGTAACACAATATTCTAATTCCTTGCTCATTTCCACATGCTCACACTTGGAGCCAAACACTGCTAGCACAACAATGCCAAATGTAACCTCGTTATTACAAGATATAAATTAGGATAGTGGTAATATTAAATATCACCATCAATCCTCTAAGTAACGCAGTATTATATATCCTTACACGTTTCAACAGTTTACTCAAGAGACAAACAATGTTTACACGACAGTGCCAAGTCTAACCTCATTATTTCAGGATATCCGTCAGGATAATGGGGAGCGACAACTGTCACTATTGACTATCCTTAGACTAACACAATATTTAATCTCTGACTTCTGTTTATTCAGCACAGTTGATATTGATAGTTATGCTCTATCTAACTCTTTGTATGAAATCACTCAATTGCGTAACTAAGTATGAGAGTGGTATGACTGAGTTAAAAAATTTAAGAGATATTCGCATGAAAACAGCACGTTTTGTTTGAAATACATTACCATTTTTTTTATGATTAGTCCAATCTAGTTTAGTTGACTATATATATATATATATATATATATATATATATCTATATATATATATATAGTATATATATATTGTATTAAGATTTGTTCTATATCCCCTGGCGAGATAAACTCGTCAATCATATGCAATCCCACCCCACCAAGCCCAGTCCTAGTTACGCCATTAGAAACAAAAATAATTATCCAAAAACTGAGAACTAATTTGCTTTGTATGGGTACAATACTCAATGTCTCATGAAATTAATAAAGGAATTTCTACTGAAAAAATTTACTGTTAGCCTTCTTTGTTAGTTTAAGGGTGGCGTGATGGGAGAGTATTTATAGGGTTCGTAATTTTAATCGTCAACTTTTCTCAATTATATTTTTTATTTGATACACTTATAATCAACCATCACATAAATAAGTGAAATGTAAATCACAGTCAAATAAACCAAGTACGATTTTTAGGCTGAAATTGACGACTTATAGTTAGCTCATTGAATAATACTGACATACTTTTAAAAAATATAACCAAACTTCAAAAATAAAATTTAAATGTAAGTTTTAGCTGCCGTCAATTAAAATAATTTTAGGATTATAAATAGAGTGTGTTATAAGGAGAATGGAGAGTGGAACCTGTCACTGTTACAGACGCATAGCAGAGTAACTGATGAGATGCAGGAAATGAGAATGTCAGAGTTGCTAGATGAGTCTCCTACTGCGGTGTAATCATCCTTCTCCGCTCGTACCCGTTAGCGTTCTCTCTGTACGAGTAATACTGTACCATTCTAGGTCAGTAGTTATCATCTTCTCTGTTCTTATTCGTCAGTGATTCCTCTGTACGAGTAAAACTGGACTGTGTACCATTATATATCCGTACTAATTCTCAACACCATTCTTAATCGTTCACGTTCTCTCTGTACGAGTAATACTGTACCATTCTAGGTCAGTAGTTATCATCTTCTCTGTTCTTATTCGTCAGTGATTCCTCTGTACGAGTAAAACTGGACTGTGTACCATTATATATCCGTACTAATTCTCAACACCATTCTTAATCGTTCACCTTCTCTCTGTACGAGTAATACTGTACCATTCTAGGTCAGTAGTTATCATCTTCTCTGTTCTTATTCTTCAGTGATTCCTCTATACGAGTAAAACTGGACTGTGTACCATTATATATCCCGTACTAATTAACTCCATTCTTAACCGTTCACGTTCACGAGTAGTATTGTAATATGTACATTTTTAGGTCCTTACTGACCAATTCCTCTAATATAATTAATTATTAGCTTTTCTCTGTGCATCTTTAATGTATTTTAAAACTACCATATACAATAAAATTTAGCCTCAACGAACTTCAGCTTGCAGTGTCGACAACTAACTGTATGAATGTCATTAAATTTGAATTATAAATTATGAATATTCATTATTTTTCCCCGAGTTCAAAATTACTCCTTTAAACCTTTTAATTGTTTTTCTACATACAAAATTTTATTGGACTTGAAAAATTTGGAAAAAGAATTGCCGATTCGGTCCTGCTTGTTCGTAAGATTAATACTTAGTAGATCATTTAGCGATTTACTTTTATTATACAGACGTGTGAGGTCACAATACTGTACGTAGACATTATGGAAATATGAATTTCATAAATTGAATTGTAAGAAAAACGTCACAGAGTATTTTAAACAGTAGGCTACAATTCGAATTGATTCTTTCAAATGTAAGCTAACTTATTTAACGAATAATTTAAAACGATAAAATAGAATTAAAACGTTTACTTAAGCTTAGGCCTTAAAATCATAGACCAAATTGACTCAAAGAAGTGGTAATCTTAAAGATCATAGTTTACCGAACTGTCAGTTTGGTAGGATTTATGCGGCTAACTTTCTCTGAAGTTTATTAGCTTCCTTAGATAACGTCAAGGCGATCTTTAACGTCTCAATGGATTTGTGAATGATTACACTTTGGCTGTAAGAATCTTCATTTTCCTGAATAAATTAATTTCATTTTCTAACGTTTTTTTGTTATTTTTGCCCAGGGCATAGTACGCGTTCAGTTAGTATTGCTACTCGATAAGAACCGGCTTTAGTGAAACGATTTCTACCTATAGAATAACATTAAATCTCATAGATCTTTATGCCTTTACTTTTGTCTTATTTTAAGGGTATATTAGGTATGCGTCCAAACGCTTTTTAGTTTTTAAGAGTATATTCTTTGAATACTTAAACTGTAAAGTTCGAAAAATTTTACATTTTTCCTGAACAACGTTAAAAAAAAATATGGTATAGGCTAGAAAACGTTTTGCTACGAATTTATTATATCTTTTATGATATATCTCCCACAATTCTAAAATTAAGATTGTAAATTGCATTAAGTTTAACATTGCTCTTATTGGGATACAATGTCTCATGTAACATTGAAAACAAATTCATAAAAATAAACTTTTAAATAACCATGTTATATGAAAACAAAAACTTAGACTAACTGACCGTTATATTCCTGATTAATCGGTACAACGAGTATTTAGAAGGGTTTTATAATATTCCTTACAATATAAAAGGTGATTCAAAAAGAGCGCCGGTTTTGGAAAGACCGGTAAATTTTATTTTATCGGTTGGCAACAATGTTTGACCTTGATTCTATTTCTGACGACATTCCGATTGATGACGCAGTTTATATTTCTCTCATTAGTGCATTCTGTGTCTAACCATGGAGAAGTTGACTTGTGGCGCAAACGAGTGTTTAATAGTTGAAACGTTTTATCAGAGTGGAGAGAGTTATGCGGCTACCGTTAGGCGACTTCGCGGTACTCTAGGACGTAATGAAGCCAACGAATGAACCCACAGTTCGCAGACTCATGAAAAAGTTTCAGAAGAAACGGTTCAACAGTCGACTTCAAAAGTTCTGGACGTCGTCGTTGTGCCCGAATTGAACAGAACATTGAGGTGGTTTGTGACAGTGTGGCTGTTAGTCCAGCGACATCAATACGTTGCCGTTCTCAACAATTGGGTTTTAAGATGTTCTTCTGTACGAAGAATTCTTCGGTACGATCTCAAATATCACCCCTATAAAATTCAGCTGACGCAACAATTGAAAGTGGCAGATCACCAGAAGAGACGACAGTTTGTTGATTGGGTATTGAGAAATTCGCAGGAGGAAGAAAACTTCGCAATGAATATCATCTTCAGTGATGAAGCGCACTTCCAATTGAATGGATTTGTTAATAAACAGAACTGCCGTATCTGGGGTTCAGAAAAACCCTCGCATGATTAACGAAAGGGAAATGTATCCACAACGAGTGGACAGTTTGGTGCGGCTTTTGGTCGGGCGGCGTCATCGGCCCTTATTTTTTTTGAAGATCAGGAAGGGCAAGCTGGGACAGTGAATGGAGATCGATACCGTACGATGATTAGGGAGTTTTTGTGGGCCTCATTTGGATAACATAGACATTGACCAGTTGTGGTTTCAGCAGGATGGTGCCACCTGCCACGCTTGCCCGTGAAACAATTGTGTTGCTCCGTGACCGCTTTCAGGATCGCGTCATTTCTCGTAATTCTGACCATCAATGGCCACCAAGGTCGTGTGACTTAACACCTTGTGACTTTCATCTTTGGGGTTATCTAAAGTCATTAGTTTATGCCAATAAAACCCCGAACCATCAATGAGTTGAAAGAGGAAATTCGACGGGTTGTCGGCCAAATTGAAGTGGAAACTTGCCGTTGCAGAAGAAATGGCTAATTTCATGGACAGAGTTGTTGCGTGCTAGCGTAGCAGAGGAGGACACATGCATGACATTATTTTTCATACATGAAATCGGAAGGTTAGATGAACATATTTATGTATTTGATTTCAGATTTTCATTAAAATAAATCTCTTTAATTTGATATATCAAAACCGGCGCTCTTTTTGAATCACCATATATATATTACAATATATACACAATATATATTATGAATTCTGTAAAGCCAAGTCTTAAATGGTTAATACCCTTAAGTAAAAACTATTAAGTAATATATATATATACTAGCTGTTTCCCGCGGCTTCGCACGCTTTTTCGTAAGTTTTGCCCGCGTATGAGCATTTCTGGTTGAAGTAAATTATATTTTCCAACCCCGATGTAGAATTTACCTTGATGACACGGATCAAGAAAATATGTCAAAAATGTATTGTACATGCATAATGTATTTTATTACAAAGTGGTCTACCACTCAACCTATAAGTTCAACCAAAAATTTAGTTTAGACAATTATACATCATAACTTAGCGCCTTCAAATAGTGTTTCACTGTTTAATATACGTATCTATCTCGTAATTGCAGGTTATAATGTGCAGGCGCTTTGAAAACTTTCTTCATTTTATTCGTTTATATTCACGACATAAGCGAATAATTCAGATAATAACTATCCTATCTTCTAAGTTAGAACTAAATTACGGATACATGTGAAATTTGATTGAAAATTGGTTCAGTCGTTTTGGAGTTTATTGGCAACATACATCGTGACTACTCAAGATTTTTATATATATAAGATATATATATATATTACAATATATATATATATATATATATTATTATTATTATATAAATTATTATTACAGTATATATATATTACAATATATATATATATATAATATATATAATATATATATATATATATATATATATATATATATATTTTACTTAATAGTTTTTACTTAAGGGTATTAACCATTTAAGACTTGGCTTTACAGAATTCATTTTTGTTACACCTACTTACTCTAGAGTTAGGCATTTAATAAACAGACACTCTGAAGGAATTTCATATTAGTCTGCTTATTAAATCTTCCATCTCAAAGAAAACTCGTAAATCCTGCTAGATACATTTAAGAATATTGCTAACTAAATTAGTTTCACAACATGGAATCTGTTATTACGTTTCCAACATATATTCTTCATTCTATTAACTGTATAATTTGCTAAATATCATCTCGGTGAATTTATGTTCTCAAATAAATATATTATGTATACGAACAAATTCGTTCCAATTCATTACTTACGCAACTGAAGGTGTTGGAATTCATTTATGAAGCGTAATATGCTACCATTTAATCAAATTAAAAGGATTCTACTTTGGAACTGTACTTTCCCTGCTTATTAGATAGGGTGAAAAATGGACCTCACCAACCAGAAATACAAAATTATCAATTTATGAAAACATAATACCACTAATATCATGTTTGAGTGTAGCATCAACAAAGTAACTTTCTTTATTATTTCTAATTCATCCTTGGCTTTTGGTAAACCCAATAAATGTGGACACTTTCTCCTGAACAGTCAAAACAGAAATCTCGATGCTGAGGTACGATATGTGTGATAGAGTAGAGCTGATCGATCTCAGGTGAGAAGGCCGAATCAATATAGAATCATGCAAAAGGAAGTATAGGAACAAGGCCTCTGTCATTATACCAAATCTGTGTCATGTAAAAACCATGCATAATCTTCGTAACGTACCCTACTGTTGACGTATTCACAATAAATAACAATTTGTACTAAGGATATTTTTCTCAGTTATTCATTATTAATATAACTTAGTGTACTATTGATATAAAAGTAGTTTTTGCTATTTTAACTTTCAAAATATTGAGATACTATTTTACCAGTTTATTTTGAAATATTCTATATTTATTTTATTAGTTTTATGACTTGATTAAACTACCCAAAACCATCCTCATAATATTCTTTTAATTTTCAAATTTCACAAAGTTTTATATTGATTATCTTTGTGAATGAACGGGTGCATCGCTTTGAATGCAAATTGTTATTTTTGGAGTAAACGATTCGTATATTTTTATATTATTTTAAAGTTAATCCCTATTTTGATAACAGATTTTTATTAATAGTAGTCCAAAAAGACATTTTTTTAATTATCCAAACCCCTCATTAGGAAAGCATTTTTAATATCATTGCCACACGTTTTAGACAGAACGAAAAATCAATAATTTAGAACCAAACTGCACTTAGTTCTTTAAACGCACGTAAAATTCAGTTTTAAACAATGTACAATATAAATTTAAAACATATTTGATATATTCCTTGAATGAAATTGAATAGGCAGATCATCGGTTACAAATATCAATAAATAACTTGTTTATGTTTCACGTTAATGTTTTTTTTAGTAGCGGTATAATATGTATGACCCTGTTGTGATATAATTAATATAACTTTTGTTCCACCTTTACTGTCGAATTTTCGGTGCTACGTTACATTATCGATAAAATATTTCACCGGCAATATTCCCCACAGATGGAATATGAAATAATTAAGAATATACGACATATTTGGGAATATACAATGCTGTATTTTAGATATAATTTAATCCTGGTAGATACCAAAGGGCACCAGGATAATTTATTTCACCAGTAGTACTTATTTCCCATAGATGTATTAGGAGGAAGGCAGCAAAGCAAAAGCTCCTTTATGAAGCTCTACGCCATGAGGTTGGAACTAAATTGATCAATTCGCTTCCTCTTGGTATACGTAAGGAACTCAGGGAACTAATAACATGTACTAAGAGGTACAAGGATAATTTATTCCACCCACAGTATTCCCTAAAGATCTATTATATAAGAAGAGAATGGACAATATACGAGATACCCGGTGACATATAATAATATAGTTGAATAAGGAATGTGAATATAATCTCCTGGTCGATCAAAATTCTGTATCTGCTTAAGTTTTCCTATCAATCATTATTTGTATGAGTTATTAAGTTATTTTTTTAATGATTTGTTCACGATTTATAGATCACCAATATTCTAATAATTAATTAAACTATTCAAACTTCATTTGGTACCGCACAAAATATAGATATGTGTTTTTCTGATGTGGAGTCAAACGGTTTTTGATTAACTATGATTAAACCGTACTCATTTTAACTTGTTCACCTGTTCAACAATTTCTACTGAAAACCTCATATCCATAGGTTTGGGTTTTAGACCATTTAAAGGTTTTGTTTGTAAACTTCCCTTGACTACCTTATTTTAGAGTAGGGAAGGTAATAACATGACTATGGAAGAGTTTGGAAGCTTCCTTATATAAATTTCTACTCATTATTTTAAAGTCTATTTTTACTAGGGTTAATAGTAAATTGAAGTTAAATGTACCGTAAAGCAATTTTCAGCGCTACTTAACACACAATAACAGGGTAAAAATGTTAAACATATAAAATCACCGTAATTATTGCTTTTATACATATTATAAAACCATTCAAGTTTTAAATAACGATGATTTTGTTCGGACAAACCCTTACGACTCGAGAGAAACTCTGATTGTTCCACTTTACACTAAAAGCCCTCTTCACCTTATGATAGGTAACAATGTCTCTGCGTTGTAATATTTCCTGGCTATGATATTTATTTTCGATTCTGAAGAATATTCAATAATGAAATAACATCCGTTATCGAGAGAAATTCTTCATTTCCAACTTATAAAGAGCAACATTATATCACTTTACTTTAATGGTAATTAACTGCAGATGTTAGATATTAACCCAAATAATTATTTAAAATTTGTTGATGTCAGTATCTACAACCACGTAAAAGTTACAACTCATTATTTTGGAGTATCAGTATTTTATATAGGTGTGTGTGTGTGTGTGTGTGTGTGTGTGTGTGTGTGTGTGTGTGTGTGTGTGTGTGTGTGTGTGTGTGGGCGCGCGCAATTACAAGGTATATAGCAATTAGGTAAATCAATGGCAATTTAAATAACACTGAGTAGTAGGAAAACACCCTAATGTCCAAAATCTGATACTCAATTAATTTGTAATAACATTATAAGTTTTAAAGCAGTTATGGACAAAAGGTTTGAGTATTTTCCCAATTAATGATACCTTTTAATCCATTTTGAAAAGGGATTTACTTTACATAAGAAGAAGACGATTTTAAAGTTTTTATTTTTAATTTGATAATCTACCTACGATTCAATTATTATATCTAACTGAAGTACATTATATACACATGATATCAATAAAAATAACTATTAATTATCCAAAACACTAAAAGTTTATAAATGAGTTATTTTTGACTCTATTCTTCGGCTCTTTTTGGTATATAAAACAGTTTTGTAGGTGTTTAGTTCACAAAGAGATACAAATAAAATTATAAAACTAGAGATCCTGACTCGGAGGACCAATATTTTTCGTGGAGAAAGACAAATCCGGTTTGGAGTCAAAATGTTAAGTTCACAAAGAGATACAAATAAAATTAAGATATGGAGACATCCGTAGATGGAAGGATGGGTGGGACATGAGGTATAATGGGTGCATTTGAGGATAGATGTCAAATCACTGATGTTGATCTTGCTTCTTACCTCGCTTCATTTCAAGGGGGGGAGGCACTTCCAGCTCGGCCAGGGCCTCTAGTGCAGTGTGATCACTTTCAATGGCATCGGAACGGAATGTAGAAGAACGAGTGTAGAGAGGAACCATCACGAGGGGTAAGCTACTGCCATGGTCCTCCTCCGACTGGAGCAACGAGACACTATACAATGAATACGAGAAAAGAGGGCAAAGAGCGACACTTCCACTACCGCGAGAAAAAAGGGGTGAGCTATTTTAAAGATATTTTCTATTTGTGCATAACAATAGGCTGTTGACTCAACTCCATTTTAGTTTCTGAATATTTGGCCCCATATTTTAGTGACACATTAAGAGTAATTTTCAATACACTTATATACGTTTTCTTATCCTAATTATTTTTCAAATTCGTATTAAAATATTTTGCCTTAACTAAGATATATTTCTTTTGGTGCAATATTAATAGCAGTATTAAAACCATATGACACGATTAAATG
Organism: Homalodisca vitripennis; assembly: GCF_021130785.1. Lineage (NCBI taxonomy): Eukaryota > Metazoa > Arthropoda > Insecta > Hemiptera > Cicadellidae > Homalodisca > Homalodisca vitripennis. Next base: position 51,846 of record NW_025777944.1, read on the forward strand.
TTTTTCCTGCCAATACTTTGGTTTGAATGTACTAGAGCAAAAATCATTTTAGAAAAAGAGTATATTTTCTTGTTTTTAACACTTCTGATGGCCTCTCATTTTGACCTCCACCCAAATTAGCACTGCTGTCGACAGATTTCTTTCGTGGGGTAAAATCCTCTATTAAATTCTAGGAAAACCAGATATGTTACATATAATTCAAGGTAGCTCTTGGCTCCTAAATAACTTACTCGTATATAATTTAAGTACTGTAAGTTAACTATACGTTTCAAAACAGAGCAATGTTTCATAATATTTTAAAGTGTATCTAAACACTTAGAAGGAATTGGCAGTATTTTGTATTGTTACTAAATCCTCTCCGGCGTAGGCTGTTTGTCAAAATAATTGGGTACCAATTTATAAAAGACAAAACTGGAGAAACAGAACACCGTTCAAGCGAGCTCAATAGGATATCAAAGGGATTTTCCAACTAACGAACATCTTACATGGATCAGTTCAGGATTAGAAAAGCAAACAGTCGACTTTTGCAACTGTTTCTTTGGACGTATACACAGTTATCTCATTTTCGATATCAGGTTACGTAGACACTTTCTGTTTAAAGGCATGTGTATTGGTAGTACTTTTTCAAATTACAGAATGATTGATTTTGTTCAAACTTTGTAATAATTTCTTTCTAATAAACTTTATCAATAAAACTGTAAATGTCATGTATCACCTTTGAATTAAGTTGCTGAATGTCTCAAAACCAACCTCAGAATATTTTTAATTCTAATTAACCCAACACACTAAAATAGTTTATTTAACACATGAAAGATAAATACATATAATCAAAGAACTAACTTCTGTAATTTTCAAAATCCTGGCCATGAGCATTTAAATCGATCGTTTTATCTTTATTGGGTATTTTATTAAAATAATTTCCAGATTTTTGTGGCAATTTAAGGTATCTAAACTACTGTTTTACAAGCGAAAATAGTAATTGCTCTAAAACACGCTTGCACTGTAGATGTGTCTGTTGTAGATTTTAAATACAACCGATATAAGGGCACTGCTTCCAAAGTTTTGATTTTAATTTTAGGAGAATATTTTTCTAAAGTGAAAAAGTGAACGTATTATGTGGCAAGATATGTCAAGATATAGTTCATATGTAGACTTTAAATTTCATCTGTTTATCTTTCCGCAGGACATCTCGATAATGAAATGGATTTTAAATTTGCATGCAAACTCAGAGAAGCCTTGTTGCGACACGTGGTGTGCGTACTTCTTTCTATATTGTATATGTTTGAATGGTTAATCTAAAATCTCGAGGGCTTATTTTAAACAGCCTGTATATCTAAATGTGTTCCATTTGGTCATAGGGCTGGTTTTCTATTAATATTAAACATAATATATAATATAATAAATACAGGTGTTACTGGAAAGAGGTTACAGTATTTTGTGAGATAGGTTATACATGCATACTAGTATAAAGGATTTAACTGTTTAACGCGTAGAGAAAGGGGGATAGAAGTATCTCGAGATGAGTTCAAATATAATGTCCTGTTACGCCACTTAAAAGTATTGGGTTAGTAACAATCATCTGTGACTCAATTAACCAATCAACTAATAGGTGTTGACATCGATGATTAAATTCTGTCCCTGAATTATAGTTGGTTCTTTTTTACTATAACTTCGTTTATATTACTTTTTTTAGCTAGAAGTAAGTCTATTAGGTTCAATAAGCGCAACAACTTATATCTTATAAGATGGCATGCATTTATAGTTGAAAAGTTATTAAAAGGCGATTTCAATACTGGCTTTGATTTGAGAATTATGCTGCTTTAATCTGCAACTTTAACTTATATATATATATATATATATATATATATATATATATATATATATATATATATATATATTCAGATGTTTTCAACTGTGTTGAACGAAAAAAGGCTCAGCTTAAAAGCTGTTGGAAGTCGGTATGATTAATAAATTATGTAATCGTTGAATTTACATTAGCGAATTTTCATAACGAAAAGGATATTTTTGTTTCTCTGTCAATAACGCTCAAGGGTGGGAGTGTAAAATATGCACCAATCCTATCCTTCAGAAAACGTTTTGTGAGTGAGGGTTTGACAAAATTTCATTAATGTTTTATGTAAAAAAAAAACTTTTTATAAACAAAGTGATTGAGGTAAAATCTAATAAATTATAATCTTTGTTAAATTTTTTTTAACTAGATTTTTCAAAGACGAAACAAAAATCGAAAAAGTTTTTACAATTCCGGAATATTCGGTATTTCTTCGAAATATACAATACCCAATTCATGCTCTGTAACTAATTATAATTAAAGGAACACCAATAAGGTCTGAGACCAGTTTTCTTATAATTCTCGTAATAAAAAGATACTACATATAATTTTTTATAAAACCTTTAGCTTTTAAAATCCTTTAAAATATTATAAGTTTAATATTGCACACGAAATTAACATCAAAATGTCATCTTGTACTCTTTTTAAAAATGTTTTATTAATAAACCTGCATTCTAAGACAATTCAACATTTTACTGTATTTTTTTAGACAAGAGAAAGGGATTATTGCAGTTTATTCCTTCAGCTGCTCACAATAAGCTCGTGATAGTTCACGTGAGGCGCACACAGAGAGTGTGTGGACACCAAACGTACTACATACTGCAATATTATTTTAGATAAATTTATTTGATTTTGAATATTTAATATTCAAATAATAACATTGAATATCTATTTGGTTTCTAGGGTCTACTGTTATGCTGGGTTACTCCCAAATATGCATTTCCTAAGTCAACCCTGCAAAATTCTCATATTGTATTACAATTCTTAATTTTATTTATTCTTTCAGAACACAAAAGGTAGCGATGGCAGTCTACATAACAAGGTGTTGCGTCACATTGAGGGCGTTCTACATAAATCTGCCCTGTCCGTAGAATAATAACTCTCGTGTCGCTACAGCCTCTGATTCACTGTCACCACATACTTTGTCGGCTCGGTGTACTCCCCGGTACTTTAATTCGAGTATAAGTAAAATTTAGAGTAATTTCTATCCATCTCAATGAATATTTATTTTATGATGTAATAAATGAAAACCACTACTTAAGTCACTGACGTAATAAGTTCTGCATAATAAATAAATATCGATAGAATATCGAAGGAATGAAATCAGTGGGCGATATATTTCATCGATCAGTTAATAATCAGATCGATCGTTATAGGGTTTAGCCTACATAAACGGGTATTAATGCCTTATTAAAACATGAAGAATATGGTCATTTCCTGAGAAATAATTTTAGCAACGCCGCGCCTGATCAGTCACTACTTTAACGTCTATCGGAGATTTAGCTGTATATTAAAATTAAAATTATGATCATATTCAATTATTATTAGTATTATTATTTCATACTAATTACATGTATACATAATTTTATATTATGAGAGTGTGGAACAAAATATTTGGATATAAATTAGTGGTAGGAGGCATTTTACAAATGCGACCAACGCAATCGTTGAGCGGCTAACCCATGTTTTGATCACAATACAGCACCATTCATCATATGGCTCTGATATATATCCGCAGTCTATTTATCAATTGGCAGGAATGGAAATACTCGTATTACTTTTGTTTAAACCGTCGCTTCAAATGTTTATTTTATTAAAAACCACGATATTTCTTTCAAATCTAAATACTTGCATTAATATCCAAAGGTAGTTAATTTATTGCAGATGTACTGTCGAATACGTAATATTTGACCTGCAGTGAAAAATCCAGTTTTGAAACATGTTATAAAGTACCTAGCCATAAACGATTAGTAGGTAAAGTGGCTGTGCAGTATACACTACGTCCACATGACGGTCCAATAACCGCCGCGCCGATAAGATTGTAAAACTTGATACCTACACAATACATTAACATTTACACGTGTTTGCATCGGTAGTACGTATATCAAATGGAGTCATTATCCCCGAAAACGTTACACGGATGACCAATATGGCGGTTAAGCGGCTAACAATTTTACAAACACAACACAGTAAAACCTCGTTTATTCGGACCTCGTTTATCCAGACCTCATTTATCCAGATCTCTGGGTTTTCCGGACCGTTTTTTATGGAGGAATTTTTTAAAGTATAAACCACTTTGGTTGAACTGCCAGTGTAATATGTTTTTCCGTTAACACTTATTCAGCGTTAGGGGTAATGTGTACAATATTATAACAGATTACCAGTATTATAACAGGCTACAAGACGATGACTGCATCGGTCTACTTGGATGATCGACTTAGAAATAGCTACAAATTGTTATTTAACGATAACAAAGGACAGTGAAACTATTCTGATTATCCATAATTAGAAGATGCCATGAGTGACTGAAGCCATTGCGTCGACTGATCGTTAATTTTGCCACAAGCTAGACAAACCTCAAGGGAAACGTCTATGTAATCGTACTTCATGGATGCAGTGTAGTAAAGTTTAAAAAAAGTGACTAACTGTGTGTTTTATTTAACAGTAAACTCCATATATTTATGTTTTAAAATTTATTTCTTGTTATCATAATTAAACTCTGTAATATGGAAAAGTAAACAAACACTCTTTCATTGTTATCTTTGTAACAAATAAATTCCTTATCTGTAATCTAATGTGAAAAAGCTGTATTTCCGGATTATCCGGATTCTCACCCGATCATCACCGGTCACCATCAATCCGGATAAAGGAAGTTATACTGTGTTCTAGTCACACAATCACACGGTCGCTACCATAGAAATCCATGTTAGAAACTCATATACAAATAGGGACACAAAATAGAAATAAAACAATTATTAATTCTCTTAGATTTAGTAAAGCATTTCTACAGTCACATTAACATTTTTCAGAATGTTTATAACTTATATCAACCATTAATAATTAACAAATATCAGTTCAAAACTCTTAAGAACATGTTTTTAATGGATTAAACAAATTTTATTTTATAGTTTAAACCACTTTTTCAGACATAATAACAATTCTTCATTTACCAAAATGAAATTGTAAAAACAATTTACATAGTTTTAAATTTAAATTTGCAATGGCATGAATGTATTTAACTTGATAAATAATGGCTTCCCCTAGGCTTAGCCCATTTGGGGATTCATTCATAATATTTGTAAAGAGAACAATTGTGTTGTTTGTATATACAATACAAATTATATCTTGTCTCATAGACTGATATAAATATTACATCAGTGGATTACTAACATCAAAATATTAATTAAGTGACAATATAGTACACTTAATTATTACGTACGAAATACATTTTGTAAATATAAATATATAAAAAAAATAGTTGGCAATCATTTCAAAACCACTATGATTGCTGGTCTCAGACGCGGTTTCATTAAAAACAACTATTTGGCCTGATACCAAGGACCGTCTTCATTACCAGAAATGTCTGTTTTAATCTCTGAAATAAGTTTTGGGAATATTCTGGAGGAAATTGGATGTAATATTTTCTAAATATTCATAATAACAACAAACCGTCTTTATTTGACAAAAATGTATTGCTACTTTGAGGTAATATTGACTTAATTTATACATTAATCAATTTCAAATAACTTTTTTTGTAATTGCATGCTAGCCTATCAGTAGTTTAATTTTTTATTATTTCCAATGGAAAGTTTTGCTAGTAAAATGGCTAAATAAACACATGACTTCCATACACACGGTTCACGGCTTCCTGGAGGTTAAAAAATTGTTAAATGTTAAATCTAACACATAAATTGATCAAATATCGGTTATAGGATTAAATTCACGGGAATTATTAAGGGTAGTAAAGTTAATCAGGAGCCCCGATTTTCGTAACCGTCAGTTTTGGTCAGGAGTTAAGATCATGGACAATTTCACAGGTTTTGTTTTGAAGGAGGGGATATAATTTTTTATTCACAAAATAAATTGTATTTAATAAAACGTATGTGTAACCTTGAGCAGACTTACAATTAAATCTATAGAAACTTCTACGTAGTTATCTAAAAGTTGTATTTCATATTCATAGAAGTAAATTTTTTAGAATTTTTAAGAAACTGCCATTTTTGGCTCCATAAAAATAAAATATAGTTGAAATTTTATTTTTGCAATTTTTGTAATGTTACCTACACTTTTTAACCTAATTTGTGTTTTGTCAAGTTATTAAATCATAACACATATCATATACTACTAAAACATGGCGTTGTTGAAAAAATTATGATAAATTATAATAAACCACAATATCTCACCTTGATAGAAAATGTAGCAGACGATTTTCCATATTTAAATCATACTGCGAGATTGAACCTACTCGACCAAGACCAAGAAGCTTTGAGGTTTATAAATCGATCGTGTAGGTACTGTACTAGATTTAAACGAATCAGTTGACAGAATATTGATTGTATGGATGGTCCTTACATAAAAAAATGAAATGAAAAAACACTAATATAATTTGACATATACAATTTTTAAATATAAAACCAACTAATAAAAAATAATTAATTATTAAGAGCACAAATATCATTGGATATTATCTCTGATACTTTAAAACATGTGTTAAGAGAAGTGTACTGTGTTAAAAATCTATAGTCTTGTATAAAATAATTTATTAGAAAAAAACTTTTGAAGTTTTGAAAAAAATCTTAAGAAATAGAAGAGGTGTACAAAATTTTTGAGGGGCATGCACGTAACGTTGTAATGTTTTTTTTTTTTTTTTTTTTTTGTAAAAAAGGTTTTGATGGAACTTCTAGATACGCCAAATGATAACACTATTCGTGATTCAGATTAATCAGACTAACGTTAGTTTTATTTAATTTCGAATATGTTGACAAACTCAGTATTCGACATAAAATATGCAACTAGATAGCAGATAATAGGTAAATGTGTTACATAAAGACTATCAAAGTGTCAAAGTTGTCCAGTGTGTAATGAAAAGACTAAATAATATTGATCAAAATGGATAAAAGTGATAAGTTTATTATTATAATGCAGTCATTACAACCTACCTGATAGCCCTCTGTTTGGTATGTAGACGGTATATAATGACATTATATAAGAAAAAATATATCCTAATAATGTTACAAATGCGAAAGTGTCAGTGCTTGTTTTGCTTTTAGGAGTTATTCAACCTATTGTGCAAAACTTTTACATAGACATTCTTACGGTCCCTGGGATGAATATAGGTCTATTTTTATTTTGAAAATCCCACCCAGCTACTTCCAAGTGGTCATTAAAGTATCAAAAACTCCAAACTTATTCCCAAATAATTCCAAGTTTTGAAATATGAATTAAAATAGCATGTCTAATGTAATAAACTGTTCTGTGGAAACATTTCTTATTTATATAATAATTGTTTTAAATGTATAGTGAGTACATTCTGTAAGGAGTAACTATTATTTTTCATGCCGTTTTAAATTTCAGTGATTAGGTAAGTATCATCTACCTTGTAAATTTCCTAAAATATAATATAGTCTGAATTTTGACTAGCAGGACTCCCTTTCAAGCAGTCGGCAAGAACTATCGTAGATGAAAGTTCGCTGGACTGTACTTTAGAACTAATGTACCAATTCCAGGTCTAAATGTTTTAAAATATTAACAATATGTTTTAGTTTATAAAGAAACAAACGCGTAGTGGCATTCTTAATGTACTTTTAACTGTACATTTTTATCAAATATTAAGTATTAGATCTAAAAGACAATTTTACTTTCTAACTTTTACAATAACTTTAAAGAATGCTTATAAAACCCTGTCTAGATCGGGAAAGAAGCAAAATCGCTTATGGAAAAATTACTAAGATCGGAGTAAATTACAATCACTATAAAAATACACTTTGAACATTCTTGATCGTTAGAAGAAGGCAAATCTAACATTGGCATTGTAAATAAAGTAAACTCGAACCAGAGATGCTCAAACAGGTGCAAAGCCTTCGAAATTGTGTACGATGCCGTTTTATATAATATATTATATAATTATAACTGGAAGTTAACTATCGGTTGCAACTTCGTAGTGCTATTAATTCATAATATTGTATAGTATCGGTTAACTTTCCAGTTAACTCCATGACGCAGTTTTTGGCTCTGTGAATTAGGAGAAATCGTTGTGGTTGATTGGAAACCGGATATCAGTTCACCTGGTTTGTGCCAGATCCACAATCAGCGCTCATTCCTAAAACTTATTTTCTCATCCGATTCACCTGGTCAAGTACTGTTCGATAAAATTAGCTTCTCATCTCACCTCGTTTATTGGTTAATGATATTACACTTTTATTGTTTAGATTTCAATTCTCCTATATATTATAATATTATTTATTTACTTTTAGTATCTAAAACCAAATGGACTTGTAGGGCTTTTTACACAATTACAACCGGATTCATTCGTTTTTTTTATTTAGAGTATAAATTAACCAAAATAATCGATAATAAAAGTAGTATTTTCGTGAGTAGTACTAAAAAAGCTGAAATTACAAACTTTGTTAGCACAATGTCAAGTCTAACCTCGTTATTCCAGAATATCAATTAGAAGGATAGCAAACAACAACTGTCACAATCCATCCCTAGAGTAACACGATATTCTGTAAGTTCCCGTGCTCACTCTATACAGTAGACAAACATTGTTAGCACAATGTCAAGTCTAACCTCGTTATTCCAGAATATCAATTAGAAGGATAGCAAACAACAACTGTCACAATCCATCCCTAGAGTAACACGATATTCTATATTCTGTAAGGTCCCGTGCTCACTCTATACAGTAGACAAACATTGTTAGCACAATGTCAAGTCTAACCTCGTTATTCCAGAATATCAATTAGAAGGATAGCAAGCAACAACTGTCACAAACCCATCCCTAGAGTATCACGATATTCTATATTCTGTAAGGTCCCGTGCTCACTCTATACAGTAGATAAACATAGTTAAAATAGTTTCAGCTTTAACCTCTTTATTCTAAATTATTAGTTAAGACAATGAGAGGCGGTAAATATTGTAAGATCTCCTGAGAAATATAGAGACAGTTGCTGGTTTCCTTCTCAAAATTGACAAGCAGGAAGTTTTGTTGAGTTAAAAGAACTTAACAAAGAATCCTGGATCGCCGGCATAAATTCAAGTTGGAAATTTGGCCTTTATTTGACATAACATAAGCCAAATTGTTATGGCTTGTGTTAATGGCGATACACGATACCGGTGTTAATGGCGCTCTTCTATACGCTATGTAGAAGATCTTATCCTGATCTTCTATACAGCATATACAAAGGACTAATATTCACTGTAATTTTTATATCCTGCATTCGAAAAAACATATTTTAAATTATTTTACCGAGTCGACTGATTTATACATGCAGCTTTCTTTCAGATAGGTATCGTATAAATCCATTATAACGACTTGGATTTGTTGATCTTAATATTCCAGAGTATTAATATATAAATCATCAATAATACATCCAAGACGATATAAAATATTTTTTGATTAGTAAAGATCCTAGTGAATATTAAGTACAATGTATTACTAAAATTGTTAACTATTAAATATTATCTGGTTTGTCTAAAATAAAAATCACAGTTCTAAATGAAAAACAATGGATTTATTTTTAACTGGCAAATTAATAAGTTCAACGTTTCAGAATTTTTATCACTCTATTTTCCACAAAGAATTGACAAACCTTTTAGTAAATTTAAAAAATTCCTTTGGCAAGAAATAAAAATATTAATCAAATTATCAAACTAAAAATCAGAGCTCTCTTCTAAAATAAAATAATAAAGTTTTAAAATAAAATGAAATACCACTTGGAAATAATTAAAATAAAAATGTTCACTTCTAAGTTCACTCAAAATACAAAATAAAATTTCAACTTCTCTTTACACTATTTGAACCTTAACTTTCAAGTCTCTGCAATTCAGATTACAACTCTCTCTCTAACAATTATAAAGTTCAATTAATTTTCAATTAATAATTCACAATAAACAGTTCCAGTTAAATATTAATAAATTACTACTTTTTCAAATCTCAATTAAAGTTATTAACAAAGTTCAATTTTAATTCACTTCTCTTGCAAGCATGAACCAAATGTAACTTGTATGATTCTATTATGCTCTATTGTTCTTCGAGAATAAGTTATTCAGATTGCTCTGTAGTTTCTATGAATTTAATTTTTTCCTATAAAAAAGACAACAAAATTAATTTAAAATCAGATCAGGATGAAAATTTCAATAAAACGTACAATAAAGTGGTGCTTACCTCAAAATCACTCGCGGAAAAAAATTTAAGAAATACGGCGCACTGCAATTAACTTTACTCACGAAAATAACCAAAAGAAGGGCGAAAATTATGAGCGGGCGCTTAAATACTTCCCTTTCCAAGACATCCGTGGAGCTCTCTCATTGGTCCAGCTGTATCAAACCAGGAGAACAATACTCACAATAAGACAAGTTCTAATCAATTCAAGGCAGTCAACCTGCCTTCCTAACAATTTAAAACTACCAGTGCTAACTTGCCAAAGGATTACATGTTCGATTTTACCCTGACATTTCACAATCTAATCTAAAATTAAGTCCCAATATTTCGATCCCAAAATTTTTATTTAATTTAAGTTTTAATTAAAAAAATAAATCAATGTAGCTTTAAAAACGCTACATCCATTAAGAATGGTGTCTTTTTAATTGTTTTATTAGAACAAAATTTTGTACACATTTATTGCTTTGGACAAAACCATTTATATATCAATAATATACCCTCATCTACTGACTTAATGACAGATTCAATAAATAAGATTGTAGCTTTAATTACTGACCTTCCAGACGTAAAGTGATGTTGAATATTAGCAAATAAATCTTATTATAATTATAGGTTTAATTTTACATATACAGCATTCTTATATACGATTTTAGAAATATAAAACACTTATGTGTATAATTTTAGAAATGTTGACTTAATTTAGAATACCCCAAATTATGATGGATTTACTAATATTATTCAATTTGCTCTGTTGGCATTTTAGTCTTCTTTATTGCTCTGATTAGCAGTTTCATACCCACTTAAATTTGTATTTTTTAGAATACATTTTCTTGACCACCTACTATTTATTTATTGGACTCCATGACTTCATGGTTTTATCATTCAATTTATATCATTATTAAACTTAAACTGACTAATAATATTAGCTCGCGCACTGATTTTGCGTTCTACATTATCTGTTACAGTATTTATAAAAATGTGAATTAAATATTTCTGAGATATTTCCAGGTTTATTGATATCGTCATTTTTAATATAATATCATTAATATTTTTGTTTTGCTACCAATTACTTCTGAGTTGATTAAATTCGGGACTGTTTCCTGCATATTAGATCAATGAAGTTGTCTTTCAAAATACTTTATTTTAGATTGAATAAACATTTTGATAAATGTTTATTATTATTCAATGCAACTTTTAATATTCTAATGGTATTTGTTAGTTCCATTATGTTACACTTCATTCTTTTATTTCTTTTGATAACCAATACTACTGTGACCATGTGACTACACTAAGCATTTACGGGTTAAGCAATTGATATACAACATAGTTTAATAACAATACATGAAACCACTTCTATGTTCTTTATTATCTATATTATCTTTATTATCTGTGGACCTTCAATTTGATCTTTTATTGTAAAATTCCTTTGGCATGTTGGCATTAATAAAAAAATTACAATAACATTCCATGAAATGTGTATGGTAATTGCAACAAAACAAAGATTTGGACGTATATGGAGTTATGTTGTAGCCACGTATAGAACCTGTTCACATGAAATGTAGGTTGAGAGGAACATCATTCGTGTGGTATGTACAGTGACCATAATAAATTACTATATTAACAGTCAGGAATAGATAAAAACTCTAAATACACAAAACAATTGTTTTAATATCTCTGTTAAGTTGTAAACGCTGTAATTTAAAAATCTGAGTTTTAGGCTTTTTAGTATTCTTTTAGTGCTTAGTTAAAGCATTTTAAAAGTTAGAAAACGTAATGAAAAGTGCCGCTGCCATATACTTTCTGAAGGAATGTGTAAGTAATACACTTGTAAAGCATTTAGTTGCTTCTTACGTTTAAGATCCAATAGATAACTTAAAGGCGCTTTGGCACACCCTGAAAATACTGTTTTTGAATTAATTTTGAATTCAACTTTAATTTTTGATAAAATTTTCATTGTTATAAGACTACATACGTTATCTATATGTAGTATACAACTCATTTTTATATTAAACATTTATAAAAAGATCAATCCCAACCCAAAATTGGGATATTTTGGAGAAGTTTTCAATGTTTATAGTTATATCAGTTCTCTGGGGTCTACAAAAACAGTGTTAAATTAGCTCATTTATTTGTATGATCACTATACATACCGCATGGGGGTTTGTCTGCCTCACCCTGTATAAAACTAACTACTGTACAGAATTATATTTACAAAAACTATACAAATGTTTTTCTGTGATACATTTCTTTATTTTATTTATAAAGCGATGCTACTGATAATTTAATAATATTATTTAATCTATATAATGTAGGAAGTCTCACAGATTAAATGTTATATTGCTGCATGACAGTATAAAATACCATACAATTAAAATAGTATAGTTAAAAGAAACAAACAAAAATAAATTAGGAAATATTTTTAAATACTTAAATTATAGTATATAAGAGACAATTATTATCCAAACAAATAAGATTGAACATATAACATTGAACGTGATCCTCAGTCAGGGTGAGGGAAATATTACGGTATCTTGTCTGAGAAAACACGTCCTTACATGGCTGAACTGGAGTGTAACGTGGAGAATATTTGCTAGTAACATCTTTCAAGACATGTAGTCTAGATGGTAAAATTATTTTATCCATTTCAGAATATAAAGTTAAAATGTATTGCCAACTTACTGGCGCCCCAAACAAAGCGAACCGTTCATGGTCTAAGTACCATACTTAAACTTTTTTGCAAAGAAATTCAAAAGTTATGTGTATGTAAAAAGTATAGAAATTTACAGTACATAGGCCAGTTCGTGCGTGCTGCCCAGTTTCAACCTAGATTAATACACAATAATGATAAAATAAGAAATGTTGTATAACATGACAAAATAATTAAAGTAAAGAAACGAATTGAATATTTCAAATTTTGGAAGTTTGTACGTAAATTATAATATATTTCCATAGTACTTTTTTAATATTTAGCATGCTCAAGGCTTTTTATTAAAAAAGTAGAAAAGCACGAGTGATGAAACATTTATGAGAATCGTAGAGCACGGTATTATATGTTGCATATTTTAAGATAAAGTTTTAATATTTAACTAAAAACAATACTCAACATTGCGCTATAACAAATTTAAATTGAGTATTAAAAGTTTTTATGATTGCCTTACCCCATTTAATAATATTTTTTAAGTTAGCATCATAGTTTATAGGCATAAGAATTTGTATTTATTTCCCCGTGAAAAGTTATCTGGTGTGGGTAGTTAAAGTAATTTATGAGCGCAATATAAAATGTAATGATTCAGATTTAAAACTCTATTGTACTCAGTCAGTTCTATAACGTTAAGGCTTGGATTGAAGTTATAACTCATCATACTATTATACTACAAAAAGCTTTTCACAAATCATTGGGAGAAACATTTTACAAACTTGGAGCGATTTAGAAAAAGTTTTCTCTACGATTTCTTCTTTCGCCATTAAACTTTTGTAGGTAATGGAAAAGTTCGCCAACATTCTATTATGTACACTCATGCATAATTCAAAATGTTTTTAGCAAAGTTTGCAAACTTTCATATTCAGTATCAACGAGAGTTGAACACAGAAACATAACAATGAATAGTTTTACCTAAACCTGTAACCAGGCAATTTTATGTGAAACGTTATTGCGTGAGTTCAATAATATTTCATATCATTTCATAGAAGTTGAAAGAACCGTTAGCAAATGAAACCATGAAGATAACAAGAAAATATAATTGTTTTTTAAACTAACATATTTGGCTAATCGTTATTGAAACTTTGCCCTCAGTATACTGACTCAATTTACAATTCCTTTTCGTCTTCTGATGTAAAGTCATTTTATATAAATATTTCCCGAATGTCTGTGGATGTTTATTTGAGAAGCGTTACTTTCTGAACGCATCCATAATTGCAATACAATAATAGAACAATGTTATAAGCAAACTGAGTACAATCATATTAAAATTTAGCATGTGACATTTTATTCATAGAGAAAAAGAAAATTAATAGTATGGTGGAAATCAATGCTGAAAGTCATAATTTTATTTCAGTGAACTATTGCGTTATATTACGCTCCCTAGCTCATCAGAATCATAATTATTTAAACACTGCTATGAACACTAACGTAATACCTTCACTGCTGGCATGTACTGAATGAGACCGGCTCTTCTTTCAATCCCCAATCTGCCGCAGACAATATTTTAATGAACAAAAATGTCAATTAATTATGTGTAAAGTTATTTTAGGAAAATTCCATTTTTAGACTATAATATATTGCACGAAACTTCATTTCTATATAGACAAGAATATGTTATATGATGGTACATGTCCAACTATGGAATTTGCTGTCCATAAATTAGTAGGGTGAAACATTTCTTTTTGTCTGTAAGGGGAATGTAAAATTTATTTTCTGTTTCATTGGATGATTCTTATCTATCTGTCCATAGGACATCTGGACATTGAAATGAGCTATAAACCGAAAATATTAAATAAGTTCTACTCTATTTAATCAGAAACCAATAAAATTATTTGTAAACCTATGTAACTTAGTTTCCACTATGGGGGTTTTAATTTTCATTAAAATGGGTGCAGAACTGTCATTAAAGGGGGGCAAGTATGTTATTACCAATAACAGACGAATTCCTCCTCCCAAACTTTTGAGCTTTTGAACTGTTTTTAAATACATGCACCACACTTTATGATTTGTAGAGCATCTTATAACTAAACAGCACCTAATATATTGGACCTATTGATTATATTTCGCAATCAATAAGATAAAATATCACATGAAAACAAAAAATAATATTTTTATAGAAGATAACAACATTTTAGTGAAATAATAAAATTTAGGTATGTTAAACGTGGATTTTGCAACGTACACAAAACACATTATTAAATACAATTCAAAAACAATTTGTTTGCCCTACGATCTAAACAGTAGGTTTTAGTATTTAATAAATTATAATCTCGTACAATGTAAAATAATCAAAGGTACGACCTAGCAGTACTGATTTCTGATTTCAATATAAACTTGTATTATAAAAGACAATTATGTGAAAATTAGTTTACCGTACTTAATTAGTTATTCATATAGTTTTAAAGTTGTATACTTGGACTGTACATGCATTAAAAAAAGCTAATTCACAATAATTACTAACATCGTATGAAACAATCATTCTTATAGTTAATTATATCTTTGCTGTGTTATATTCAAGCGCAATGTGATACAATTAACTTTCCCTTTATAAAAAAAAGAAAAGTTACTGCACCAAAATGTATGATTGAAATTATTCTGATTTATATTTGTTTATAATTGAACCAATTATGCACCCTGGGTTAAAATATTCAGATAATATTATATATGTTAAAAGAAGGAATTTATACAGGAAAGTTCAAACAATTCAAGATCATTCTAGAAATATTTTATAAAAACTTTTTAAGGACATTTAGGGTGTATTAACAGTATAATTTTATTTCTTTTACGATAGTTAATACTTTGTTTAATTTACTAAAGAGGAAATTTTGTTATTTTATTTTTGCGAATAAATATAACTCCCAAAGTGAACTAGTTCTAAAACATGGTTACTTGCACCACCGAAGACGTTTATGTTCTGTCTTATAGAACAATAAATACAAAAAATGTTTCAAATTATTGGGATTCTTAACGAATACTTTGAATAACCTTTCTATTTTACATCAGTTGTAATCTAAACATCCTCACCACCAGGAAACACAAAACCTACAAATTCATGAGAATTACAATAATAATATTATCAATAAAAATATGATATTTTATAATCATTATATAAACTTTTATAGACATTACAGAAAGGAATTATCAAAATTCTAATGCACTTAAATGTTTGGTAAACCGAAAAAATACGTCACCTTCCTCGAAATAATTAACCCCAGACACAAATGCTCTATTTCGAGTAATATAACGGTACGAGACAAACTACGAATGCGAGAGCCCAGTCAATATATGAGCGGTGAAAATAGGTTGTGGGAGCTTTTAAATCTTAAAAAGTCCATCAAATAAGAATATATAAAGTTTAATTAGCGTTTATTGTACAGTTACATGTTGCTGCTGGCACACTTAAAATAAAGTACAAATGTTTTAACGCATTTATCAGTTTTATATATATATATATATATATATATATATATATATATATATATTCTGCTTATATGTTTTTACAACTTTTTAATCTCAGAGTAGTAGCTTTATTTCAATAACAAACAACGTTGAAAATATGTATAAGCGATAATGCATTATAGAAGCTTCTTTCTTATTGGGCTTTATCAATTAATTTCAAAATAAAAACTCAAATAACCACTTTGATTTCAGTTATGTGGGTCTGATTTCGTTTTCATTCGTAAAAAACGTCTTATAACAAATGAAATGTAATTATTATTGGAGTGTTTGCTTTTAAATCGATTTATATGATAATTATTTTAAAACATAATTTCCTAAAAACTTTTTTCATATTCTCTTGACAATTTACAAAGTTTTTTAACTTTTAAATTATTCATTTAAATAAGAACATTGATTTGTTGTGTAAAACATTGTACTCTTACTGTAAAAGTTGTTATGTAGCCTTTATTTATATTTATGAACACTAGTAGCCAGGTATTTTGTACAACATTACACCTCAGAATGTATTTACATTATATGACATTATACCTACGTTATATTTTTAACAGAAGTTAGGCTAACCTCAGCTACTTGATTTTACTGCCGATTCTATGGTGCTGTAGTGGACCAAGGGGCACAAAGATAATTTATATCACCCCAGTATTCCCCACAGATGCAACATGAAAGGATGAAGAATATACGAGGTACCCGGTGATATACGGCGGTGTAGTTGAATAACCAATGTGATTATGGTCTCCTGGTAAACACAAATATTGTATTGCTTCATTTTTTTATTATTGGACGTTGTTTGAATGAGTTATGAAGTCAATTTGTTTAAATATTAATTTTATTTAGAAGTGTTATTGATTTCTCCAAGTTATTACACAAAAATCTTCACATTATAAATTAACATTAACATGTTTTGCAAGAACATCATCTAAAATAATTGTAATTCTAGATCATTATATAAATATTGTATCATGATTTTTTAAGACATTTAAGATGTATTAACAGTGCATTCTTTTATTTCATCCATTTCTTTCAGGAAAGTTAATAATTTGTTTAGTTTACTAAAGAGGAAATTTAATATTTTATTTTCACAAATAAATGTAATCTCCTAAAGTTAATTATTTCTAGAACATGATTACTTGTTTCAGTTTAATCTAACATTAAATACAATGTTTCAAATTATAGGGTCTTTATTGAATACTTTAAATAACCTTTCTGTTTAAGATAACTTGAAATTTGAACATAGTCCCCGACCATCCGGAAAAACCCAACACATCCATAGGAATATTAAAGTACTATGATATTTTAATTCATATATTACATTAATGTACATCGATCCATTTAAAAATTTTAATATTAAACCACTGGTTGAACTTTAAACCTTATTGGAACTCTTGATATACAAGTTATATGAAACGTGTAGTTGAGAATGAATGGTTTAAAATGCGGTTACTAACAGTTAGCAGTTAGTGACGTAGTCATCAACTACCCAATTTCACGGTCGTTAGCTACTCGATGAACAGTCTATCAATAACGCCGCTCGGTGAACTTTGACCACATCGTTAATTTTTATAAATCAATATTTATCCAACAAAGGTATACATTATTGTATAATATGGCCATTATTGTATAATAATGGTCAGTAAAAAGGGTGAGTATTTGGGTGACAGCTGTCTGTCAAGACTAAATATATTGAAAACTTGTATTTTTGGCACCACAAACATACATACATTGATTTTAATTGAAGGTTTTGTTAGTAAACCTTTTCATGTAACTTTATAAAGTTTTCTGTCTTGTTAAATAAATTCTTACGCGTTTTAAACTACTTTAGTCAATGGAAATATTAAACTGTTACATCTGTTGTTGGGAATGTCATTACTCAGTCATAATTTTATAAGATATCACTTTTATAAATTGTCTTAAATATTAATTTTAGGTGTATTACAAAAAGATTATTTTACAGTGTTAACTCTGAATATTTATTTTGCTTCGACAAACAAGAGTAAGAGCAACTTGAAGAATTTCTGATTGTTCCACTTCACACTAAAAGCTCACTTCACCTTCCGTTAGATAACAATGTCTCTCCGTTGCTATGACCTTTTTTTCAATGAAATATGTGGTACGGGCATTTTTCACTGGATTTTTCTAAATTTCAAAAATATTCAAAATTTAAGAATACAAAAAATCCTAACACTCAAAATTCTTAAATAGCAACATATAATAAATTTTATATCAAATAAAAGGTCTTTTTTAAAACAAACTTTTTTGTATTTAACTTTTTCCCCTATCTCTTACTGTTTCAAAATGGCAGCCGAAAAACTGAAATTACGTATATCTGTTTACAAAATGTAACAAATTATTTATTTGAACAAACAGGTTTTTTGTGATTAAATAAACAGAATTTGTTTATGAAATCAGGCCAAAATTAAAAAAGTTTTAATTTTCTAATGTGGCCCAATATTTTTGTAGTAGTTTCCATGTTATCTTTTAAAGAACATAATTGTACCATCTGTCAATGTTAATTAAGGCTTGCATAAACTTAAGTTGCTTCGTCCCATAAAATGTATTCTATTTTAATGTCTTAAAAGATAGTAAATTTTTCATGAATTAAAGAATTAAAACTTTAAAAAAATATATTTTGATTACTCAACTAATCGGCCTTTTTAATATTTTTCACTGATGTTTATATTTTTTAATGAAATTGCCCATAATTTTTAACAGATAATTTGATGTAATCAAATTTTTCGTAAATAATGGGTTGGTAGTATTTGTGGATGATTATCAACCAGTCCATACAATAAGATGAAACATAATAATCTATGCCTACAACTGAGAGAACATAGTCAGTTTAGAATAGAAGATAGCTTGACTTCATTCAGAGGAACGCTCGAAAATATTTTTATTTGAATGCTGGAACATGAGTCATTAGCTTTATTGCTTTTTTGCTACATTACGGTAAAACATTTGGAATTCCCTTGTTAAAGATGGAATTCGTTTAAACGATAGTTATTAAATGACTTTTATTATTTGGGATGTTTTGTAGTTTAGAGATCAATTTATTTTGTTAAATAATCGACACGAAAGCAAAATTTCTATTATTTTATAAATAATAATACTTCACTATTATTTCATACTGAACCTATCGTTTTATCCAATTTAATAACACGATTCACTCGCCTTCGGCGACTCTACTTGTATCTTTCTGTTGAAAATCGATAATAAAATTAATTTAACTTCCCTGTATGAATAGTTTACCAGTCAATGTTGAGGTTAAGTTGTAAAATAATCGGCTATCGTACGATAATATACGAATATTTCCTTATTTCCAGTATACTGGTTGTGTAGTACACAATAGAAAATAAATTACTTATTTTATCTGGTAGTAATTTGGTTTGAGCTTGAATAAAAATAAACAATACATTAATAATTAATTTCAAGTAATAGTTATGTTTTAATAATTTTTACATATTTATACTGTCAACGGTAGTGATTTTTACAATTATGTGTATTGATAATAAATCCTCTCTGTTGTAGGATATTTGTCCAATTAATCGGATTCCAGATTATAACAGACAAAACAGGAGAAACTAAGCGAGCTGAAAAGGGCATCGCAGGGATTTTTCAACTAACGAACTTCTTAAAAGGATCAGCTCAGGATTAGTATACAAGTAGGATGGCAGCATTTTGCAACTATTACTTTAGACTTTTACGTTATCCTTATTCGTTACATTCTACACTGTATAACAGTGTTTTTTTTATATTCTTTTAAAACTTTAAGTCCGCGTAAAACCTCTTCAAACAAATTGCGTAATAACACAAAACTAACCACTTAATAATTTTATTCCTAACAATTTCCCTTTCTAAAATAAAATAGTTTACAACAATGATAACTATGATAACTCGTGAAAGTTAAGAAACTAAACTTTTATGTATTTACCAATCATATTAATTCTTTGATTTTCGGTTTTTACAAGTACCATAATTAAATCATGTTGTTGTTCAGATTTCTGCCTTTGTAAGTGTATGTGTGTGTGTGTGTGTGTGCGCGCGCGTGTGTCCTTCTGTATGCACGATAACTTCTAAAGGGTTACACTAGAGGGCTTTTATATTATATGAAACCTCTTCTACATGTGTGTATATATCAAATTAAAATGGTAAATATTTAGACGCTCGTCTATCTCTATAGGATATTATCCGCTACTATCCACGCTAAATATATAAAATATTAATAATTGTATAAGCAACTTGCCCACCTTATTATGTATTGTTGCATATATATAAAACAAGATTTTTTATTATAGTTTTAGTTTATTTTTCAGGCTTTAACAGGCATAATAAACGTGATACCAATTGTTATACATAAAAATACTTACATAAAATAAGAGTACGTTATAGATGTAGCCGGGTGACAATTTAATGTCTCCCATTATTTTACTGAAAACTCGCTATAAATCTGTCGCAGTCGGAAACTATACAGTCCCCGGGGACTCGTCTTCGAACCACGTTTATCATTAAGTCTGAAGATTCAGAGAGATTTAGTTTTGTATGCGCACTGCATCCGAGTCCACTTCGTGAGGCAAACTGTTACTTCATGCTAAACTGAGTGAAATGTACGCTAATTATTTATTCGTTAGATGTTTTTCTTCTTTTTGTAAACTGTATTATTACGAATTTTTCGAACCCTTAGGAAGAATTGAATTGTACTCCGTTGATAGTTTATGATCAGGAAATTCAAAAAAACTTTTAAGTATAAACAGGAACCGTTTAAAAACTATTAATCATTACATTTATCTATATTGAGTATAATCCCGTATCATCTGGTGATTACTAAAATTTTTCAATGGGAAATTAAAGTAAGATAATGAGTTATTATGGGAGGGAAATCCTAATGACGGGTGGGTAAAATACTCGTATATACCGGTGATATAACGCCAGATCACGTTCATAGCGAATTAAAAACTTTGACATAACAATTTTATATATCATATTAAATTTAAAACACTATCTATTTATAAATGGAGACAAAGAACTTAAAAACAGTGTTCTGAAATAAAACATTTTTAGATATCACTTCAAGGTTCGAGTTGATATGAATTAAAGTTTCAAAAGGATACCTTTTTCATATGTTTTGGAGATTAATTCAAACGATTATATCAATGTATCATTTTACCACACTTATTGTAACTAAAATACTAATGCATAAATTATACCTGTATATTTTCTTAAATATTGGACGTTAATGCTAATGTGTGAATGCATCAGGTCTGTTTTGTGTGATTGAAAAATTAAATGTAATGGCTGTTAGTTTAGTATTTTTTTAATGCTAAATGCACTTATAGATGCATAGAATACCTCACAAATTATTACCGCAAATATAACATTCATAATTCATATTTAAAGAGTCTGAGCGACTGAAACAATAAATTAAAATATTTTGTTTTCCGTTTGCAGTTGATGAACCGCCAAATAAACTAAACGATAATGTATTTTTTACCTAAACCACTTTAAAATTAAATTCTCCAAAAATGTCCTAACGGTGTCTAAATCCATACTATGCTATACCAAGATATGTTATTTTATTATATTTTATATAAAATTCCATAACGGTTTGATTATCAGTACTAAAGTTAATAAGCGTACGTATATAGAGTTTATGTAAATGTTTCAACATTGCAGCTGATTTGGAAACTGGAACGGTAGTTGTTGACACAGGATATGTTTACAGTGTACTCAGTGGAAACTGGAACAGTGTTGTCCACTGCACTAATGGTAGTCACTCTTCATTTTGGTGACACTAATTGCAGTTGGACGGTGAGGGGAAGATAGGGTAAACTTGTTTGCTAGTCTAATCCTTTTAACTCGTACTACAAAATTATGTAACATTTCTATTTTATTGGTTTAGGGAGATAAAAATATGTAATAATTGTAAGACAGTAATTTAGTTACAATTAAATAAATTGTATGTTGCACATTATTACTTTGATATTTTAAGTTTATACATAAGAAACAAAATAATTTAGTGTTTTATTATAATACATAAATACGGTAACTTTGTATAAATCTTTAATAAAAGGTTCATACCAAATAATGTTGTAACATGTTGGCAGACATTCTATAAATATAGTGTTTACATTAAACAGAAAAAATAAAACGGCAGATTTCGAACAGAATCGGTTGAAAAAACTCAAACGAAAAACTTTTATTTTATTTAAATATGTTTAACTATAATAGTTTTAATACTTAAAAATTATTAATGGGACTCAAAATAGTGCATCACATTAACATTTAAATAAAATAAATCTCAGATCTTTTTTGTTATAGTTGTTAATACAATATCTGAAGGTTTCCTCTATAACTACATATGACAGAATAGACATGTTATAACCTTTTAGAACTTATCTGAGATTTAATAAAATCCATTTTTATGGTTATACGCCGAGAACATTTGTAATTATATTTGAGGTTTTAATTTTTATGTTCCCAAGTGAGCTTCTAATTAGGTAAAGTTTAACTGTGATTAATTACTATATGAGGTTAGTTAATTTTAGCATTACAAAAACCATAATATGCTTCACCTTTAACTGTAGATCTGTAAACAAAGCTATTACTTGTTTATTCCAAAATCAATTTTTTAGTTTTGGCCATCGATCCCTAATTATTAGTCTATTTTGAATTAGAGTGAAGTAAGTTATAGTGACTCTTTTACCCTTATTTCACGTCTTCAGAAGAAAGACAGAATGTCTCTCCATTGGGTTATATGTATTAGTAAAAGACAGTTTTCGAAAGAATAACTGCACGTTTTCCAATCACGAAGCTTTGTTCTTGGGAAATGAACTCTTCTTTTGACGCGACCAGAGGGATTTCGCTGATTGACCATCCCTATATAATAATACACTTTATATTTATCTTTTAAACAGGATAATACAATAAAAACATGATGTAAAGATCATTTACAATGTATGACACATACTTCATCTAAAAAAATATTAATAATTGATGGTTAACAGAAATACTATTCTATATTAAAAAAGCAAACAAAGTAGAGTTCCTACAAGGCAAGCCGGTTCGGAAGATTCTCACATCATCATATAAGTTATGTTGAGCAGCAAAAGGAAATTAAGTTTAAAGATGCATTGCACATTTTAGAATACAGTATACACATGAAATGAAGATATTGAAATAATCAGATTAAACTTCCTTACTGAATAGCTCAGTGTATTGATACAATATAATCGACTTATGATTATATTGTATCAATATAACAACAAAAAACAAAAGAAGAGTGGTTCAGAGTCTAGTAAAAAAATCAAGAGTGCAAGAAATACACTAAAATGCTTTCCAATAAGAATACTAACAAACAACACAACCTAAATACAGTGATTACCAATAGTAATACAGAACGCTACCAGAATGTAAATATGGTTTTAAGAGGTAAATATATGCATAATAATATTACCGACATAAATGATTACTGAGAACCATTCTTAAAACCTGTATATTAAGCATTAGATTTCAGTATTATCGACCGTAAACAACTAATGTATCTAAAAAATATAATTTCTGCTATTTTTAATTTCCTTCTATTTAAGACTATATTTAAAAAAATATCACGCTTTCGATATTTAGACGCTAACAGAGTATAAGAAAATATATCGCTATAATATTGTAATATTAAATAAGTTAACTGTGAGCTCCAGACGGAAAACTGACAATGAACACTGCATTCATGTTTGAACAGTGCGAAGGTTTTAATTACGGCTGGTTTATGGCCAATTGAAAGGGCAGTCTGTAGAACCAATGGGCAGAGATTGAAACCACTTGTCTCCCTGATAAGATCGGTGCAGCGTTCTATAATTGTTTGCTCCGATTTAAGCAACTATTGTTAAAGCTGCTCTAAAGTCATATCAAAGGACAGTACTTTTGAGTTAGCCTTAAGACAGAATGTGATGGATTATTTTAGATAATTGTTGAGGAACAGAGTTTATAAACTGTTGAGAAAATGAAGACTGTCGTTTCTATGTGTAACAAAAGATGTAGTTGAAAATTTTCCTCAAGAATTGCACACACTAATAACTTCAAAAGGCGATATCGTCACATTTTACGAACTCTTCTTTCTATAACCGTTAATTTTTCAACAGTTATCCGCTAGCTATTAAGACTGTTTCTACTTTTCGCGCATAAGTCACTCTCTAATAAGTATGTGATGTTATTACAAATTATAATGGGAATTATTTATTTCCCACACAACTCGTAAAGCAAACTATAAATAACAATATCCGTGATGTTATTTTTACAACCACGATCGGGCTCCACTTAACGGTTAAATTTTATGGTGTATTACGCTATCGATGTCTATTTCCTGCTAGTTATTACTCTTTAATAAGGTAATCCTTCGTAACTTACTTTAATTTATTCTAGACGTGATGTAAATAAGTACCGTTGTTTGATATTAAAGACCTGACAATTAATCGTGTCATCTACCTGTACGTCTGTGCGATAATTCTTGATGGAAAAGTTCTAGACTTGAAAACTTACTACATAGATTCCTCTTGGACCAAAGTAAACTACATTTATTTTGGGGTTAACAGATAAAAATTAAACTTAAAAGTAAACTTTCAACATTTTAAAATGGTTTTATGCGTTACCATGATGATGTTACTTTGTTTATATTAGTTAGTAACTCTTCGTCTTTCGATACTTCGTTGAATAAAAACAACTCTATAATAAATTATTTGCTAATTAATATCGTCTTCGCCGATATTTGTGCAGATTTCGGAAATCAGTTATTTCTACGATATATTAATATTTGAGCTGACAATTTCAAAATTAATTAGTTAGAACTAGTTTATATAGTAAATGATAAGTTTGGTTTATTGATTTTGGAAATAACAAAACTAATATGTATGTTTAACTTTGTTTTTGAAGTATTTGTTTTTGTTAATCAACCCGACAATTGTCTTACATTTCTTAATTTTTGTTATAAACATTTATAATTGCTAGTAAAATTGGTGTCCTTGAACTATTTTCAGATTTGCTTGCTACGCATTATTCTCTCATCATTTTAAATAATAGCCTTAATCTTCTTTTCAGACTCTGAAGCCTGCTACGAATGATTCTTTCACCATTTAAATTGGCTTCCTTGAATTTAACAGAGCATCCAATAAAGGATACATGTACAAATTCTTCCACTTGTCCTCACATGAACGTGAGAGGTTAGAAAATTGTAGAGACCAGGTTACCATCATGGCCTCCTCACTATTCACTAAGATGTCCGACATTAACGGTACAATAAGACGATGCTCCGTAGCGTTTGTACAAATTGACAAATACTATCGTGTAGATAAGTGTCTGGCCAAAGGACCAATCCTATCCTATTTTCTTCGTTAAAGTATCTTCAAATAAGGTCATATTACTTAGTTTACTAAATTTGATAGTTTATGGGATCGTTAATAAAATGTAAACATTTTTGAGTTTTTAGTTCTGGTTTTCTATTTTTTACCTTCTATTTCTATTTGCACTTTAACCTTTTCATTTTATACAAACTCAAATATGTATATATACAACATTGTGAGATATGTATAGTCTTTGATATTGTTCACGGTCTAATGCATTGAAATATTCACATTCGCTACGATTCCTCCTTCAAATTTACGTTTCGGCGTTTAAGGTATATACTACAGAAAACAATTGTTATATTAATACATCAACAAAACAATTCATTATCACTTTCTTTACCAATTAGTTATTTTTAGTGTATTCGTTTGTAGGTTACGTATTAAAACTTTATATTCTCCCTGCAATGAATAAACAATGTGCCAGGTAGCCTGCATGTCTTGAAAAGTTTTAAGGCAAATATTTTTCACGTGACACTCCAGTTAAGCCATGCAAGGACGTGTTTTCCCTGACAAGATGCCGTAATATTTCTCTCTCTACCAGAATGGCGCTCACCCGTATGGCAACAAATTGCCATCAAAACTTTTCTTTTTTCAGAATATTAAAGTTTAAATATTTAAAAAGTATTCATAAATCGTTTGACCCTTTGTTAAATTGAAATTAATTTATTTTTATAATGGTGTTTTAATTTTGTATTCATCAATTTACAATTCAATTTGTAGAACTACTGAACCTAATTTGTTGTATAAGTATTTTCAACTTAAAGATAGCAACACTCAGTTTATAATGGCCACCAATTAACAAATATAAATGTTCAAAATCATTTAGTTAGTTTAATTAACATAAAGCAACATTGTTTTCATTACAAATCAAAAATAATATGTAGTTTGATGTGACTGAATGTTTCAGTCATTTTATACATCCAAAATCAATCTTGAAGTACTTTATTTAGACTTCGTTTCCAAAATAAACGATCACGATATTTGTTCAGTTATGCTGTAGTGTCAATCATTAACATCACGATTGTTTGGGCTTTCAGTAATATTTCTCTACACACCATTCTCCGTAACCTTTCATTGTACGTGTAACAAACCGACCTGATATTCAGTCACGTGATAGACGAGTAAACAGATTTGGTTGTTTATTAAACAACTCTCGCAACATTGCTATCGATGATTATTTGATTATGTTAACATAGTTTTATGAATACTTAGCTAATTTATGAATATGCTTAGCTAAATAAAAATTCAAATTTATGATTCGTATTCTAATTCTTTGATATTAAACTACTTAATGTCATATTAGAACTGCAGCCTCCAAAAGTGTTAGTAGAATTAAGAAATTGTTGTTTATTTTTACCTATATTTACATTAATCAGCGTATCTAAAGGTGGATTCTCTCTGATTTAGTTATGTACATACGACAAATAAAAAATAATAAACCTTTCATATGTGATTTATATTTCAAGAAGCATTTGGTCACTTTAATGAGCCATGGGTCTTTTTTATTTTTGGGATTTACTATACGTGCCTGTTAGTGTCTTGCAAACCAGTCCTGCAAATATAAGAATGTAACGTGAATTATAATGTGATACCATTTTGTGCTTCCACAAATTACTCGATAGGTGTGTATATGGCTGCGTTTGTATAGTTTGTTTGTTCACTTAGGTCAAGAGGCTGAGGAAACTGCGCATTGCACACCGTTGTGCTTGATTCCGGAGTGACAGGATATGCAGGAAGGATAAGGTTGGTGGTAGGCGCGCCGATTTTGTCGAAATCCCATGAGGAGGGATTTATGTCATGTCACCTTGGAAGAGGTAAGGCCAACTCTGCTCCAGCCTGTACCAGTCAAAAGCGGGTAGGAGAAAGTACTCCCTTATATTTAGGCTAGCAACAAATTCAACTCCATTCCAACAGTCGCCTTCCGCAGTAAACTAGACTATCACTCAACCCTTTTACCCCGATGTCTAAAAGTTTTCTATTAGTAATTTTTTCTAATAGTAAAATATTTCATTTACTTAAAATAACGATAGGGAATAATGTATCTAAACATGTAATTTGCTTGTCTCGTTTAATTTTATGCGATAGCAGTCTGTAGCTTGAAATATATGAGTACATACACATACCTTAAAACATTGGTATTCTTATAATCAAACGCATATCATGAAGCCTGGTTAAAAATAGCTAAACATTGCTACTTAAAATAAACTATAAGCTTTTGTGGATTGATAAATAGTTTAGACTTTCCCCGACTTCAGGGGTATCATTAAATGCCTATTTCTATAATATTTAAAAAATAAATTAAAACCCAATGCACTCCTTTAAACATATTTCCCAAACTTAAGTTTTACAAATAATTACACTCCATGTTCCAAATACTACCATTTTCAATAGTTAAATCTCAAAATATAGATTAAAAATTAGTAAAACTGAAAATTTAAGTAAATTGCAGTGATAGTAACAAATTGAGCTCAATAAATTACAAGTTGAGTACCAAAGAGGTTACTTAAAACAAAATACCAATAAATGGATCAAATACAACACAATACACCCCACAACACAACATAGAGCGAAGACTTTGTGCACCTAAGTACATCTATGCTGCTAGGTCATGGAAAAATTGTTAAATGTGATTGAACTGACAATAAGTTTCCTTTTTAAATTTATAACAAGACTCAACTTCCTGTTAGTTCCGGTATGAGAGGAAGAGAAGAAATCTATGCAAAGTTCATTCAACATTTCAAAGGAATTGTTTTGAATAACCGATTATATTAGGTTTTGCGTTATAAAAGATTTTTTAGTATGGAAAGAAATGTAGGTTAATAAACACGCATATCTTTTCTGTAATTTTACTATAAAATGGCATATCACAACGTCATGAAAGACAGCCAGTTTTGAGTGCCTTATGTGCAAACTTTCAAAACTTTCTTCATTAAATTGCATTTTATAACAGTGTTTTTTTTTTTTTTACCATATAGGGTTTAATATCGTCACCGACGCAGTTTTTAGATAATAACTTTGCCTTTGTTATCTACATTACACTTCTGATTAAGCACTGCAAAAACTGAATATGTGAATTAAACTTAAAATGTAAAAATGCTTAAAGTTCTTAGGTGAACTTCAGTTAAAGTGGCGACAGCTGTATAAATTTCAGTTAAATTTGGTTTATAATTTATGAATATTTATGGGTTTTCTCCAATTAAAAAATTATTCATCAGAAGTTATTAAGATTAGTGCTAAGCAAGCCCTTCATTTTTATTATACCGACATGTAAGGTCACAATACCTGATGAATAAATTATGGGATATGACCTTCACAAAATTGTTTTAAGAAAAACGTGTGCTTACTTATTTAACGAAGAGTTCAAATTATTAGTAGTTTTGTAAAAGTACAATATACAAAAGTATAAAGTAAAGTTTTGATAAAAGATTCATCCTTAAAACCATAAACCAAATTGAATAAAAATAATAATAATCTTAAAGAGCATAGTTTACCGAACTGTCAGTTTCATAGGATTTATGCGGCTAACTTACTGTGAAGTTTATTAGCGGCCTTACATAACGTCAAGGTTATCTTAAAGCCTCAATGGATTTGAGAATGATTGCACTTTGACTTTACGATCGTCATTTTCCTGAATAAATTAGTTTCCTATTACAACGCGTTCTGGTTACCATTTCTGCCCAAGGCATACTACACGTTCTGATAAGTCTTGTTCCTAATAAGAGCCAGCTTTATTTAATAAAAACGACTATTACACATAGAACAATGTTAAACCTCATGAACCTTTACGTCCTTATCTTTGGTCGTGTCGTTATGGGAGATGTCTTATTAAAAGTTATAATAGTTGAGCGTCCAAATACCTTACTGTTTTCTTCTAAAGTATATACTATTTTGAGTGTTTCAACTGTAGAGCTTGAAAAAGTTGATATTCTTTACTGGACGACGTTTAAAATATCGGAAAAATAGAAACCTTTAAAATAAGACATATCCTATAATTCTAAAATTAAGGTTGTAAAAGTGCATTCGGTTTAAAATTGTTCTATTAGGACGACAATCAAGATGACCGTCAGTACAGCCGGCTCTTAAGCATGGGTCAAAATGAAAATTCACTTCAGAGCTAAAACCAAGGAATGAAAGAAATGGACGCTGAGAAAATGGTTCCATGTAAAATTGCAAAACAAAATCATAAATAAACGTTGAAAAACCTATACCATTATCATATGAAAATAAGAACCTAGAATTACTGACCGATACATTTGTTATTAATCGACAAATAATCGTGTACCTTAAAAAGGTGGTGTATTTTATAAATATGACTTATATTTAATATGTATACAAAATATAGATTGTATTATATGTAGGTAGGTTGTGGTACGATATATACTATATATAGTTTTAGTATTTAGATTCCTAGGTGCAGGAAAGTAAAGCATTAAAAGTTTAATACGATAAGTGTTTAAACTATTTATTTAGAGGTCAACCCGTTCAAACATTTTTGTATTTAAATTACAGAGAGTTGAATAACATAAATAAATGTAACAAATTTTAATGCATATTTATATATGCATTATTTATATTTTAATGTATTGAGTATATTTTAATGCATTTGAACGCTTTACAACAAGCGGCTTATATGAAAAGAGCAATGTTATTGCAATCATAGTTGAATAACCATTGTGATTATGAACATGCTAGTTAGATAAAACTTAACTTAACTTCCCTTGTTAGATAAAACTTTTGTATTACTTTATGTTTTTCTGTCGGGGATTATTTGAACGAGTTATTAATTTAATTTGTTTAATAATAATTTTATTTGTCCATGGTTTTTAGATCACCAATGATCTAATATACTTAATTAAGCTATTCTAACGTTAGACTCCATATATGTCGGGCAATATTAAATGGTACCGCACAAAAAATAGATGTAGTCGTATGTCTTTTGCTGATGTGGAGTCAAATGATTTTTATAAGTTAGCATTAAACCGCACGCAATGTGACTTGTTCACCTGTTTAACATTTTTATAGTGAAATCCTCAAATCCATAGGTTTGGGTTAAGACCATTTAAAGGTTTTGTTTTTAAACTTCCCTTGACAGCCCTATTTTAGAGCAGTGAACGTAATATGACTATGGAATAGTTTGCATCTTACTTACATAAATTTCTATTCATTATTATAAAGACCATTTATTACTGAGATTAATAGAACTTTGAAGTTAACTTTACCGTAATGTAATTTTGAGCACTACTTTAATACACAGTAACATCGCACAATAGCTGGGTAAAAATATTAATTAATGTTAAACATAAAGAATCACAGTAATTATTATAAAACCCTCCCAGATTTAAATAACAATGAATCTTTATTTTGTGCCAACAAACTCTTACTACTCGAGACAAATTCTGATTGTTCCACTTTACACTAAAAGCCCACTTCACCTTCCGATCAGTAACAATGTCTCTCCGTTGTAAACACTTCCTGATTTTTATGTTTCTATCCAATTCTAAGGAATGTTCAATAATGAAATAACATCCGTTATCGAGATAAATCCTTCATTTCCACTTATGAAGAACAATATTATATCACTTTAACGTCGATGCTAATTAAGTATATGTGTTAGATATTTGTAACTTGAAATAACCCTAAATATTTATTGAAAATACTAATATTATTAAAATAATAAAATTTTACTTTTTTAATAATTGCAACTCCCAAGTTAACAAGGACATATCAAAAAGGCGTTGAATGATAAATAATAGTTATTTTTATTGATATTTTCGAGTGTAGAAAGTTACTTCATTTACAGATAGTGGTTGTACCCTAGATAGATAATCAAATTTAAAAAATACTTTAAAATTGTTTAAAATTCTTCTAAAAGTAAAAACCTTTTTTAAGGATTGAAAGGAAAAAGGTTTGGAAAAAATGCTCGAAGTTATTGGCTATAAAGACTTTAAAACTTATATAATTTGTATTACTGTTATAATTATTATTTTATAGTGTTATATAATACATATTTCTATTGTAGATTATTATGATTGGGTCTTAAAATCTGGACATTACAGTGTTTGCTTACTACTTTCTGAAATCTCAGCCGCACAAACCTCCTGTTTGGCTGAAATTTATAGATGATATTTTTCATGATATGGGAACATTGTAATGCTTTACTGGAAACATCTAAAACATCTCAATACAATTTCCGCTTTTAAAATTTACTTGGAAGTCTTCTTCTAAAACTGTTACGACTAACAAAAAACATAAATTACTGTAAAGGAAACGTAATACTACACAATGCTAATATACTAATACTTGCCAATCAGAATATAGCCCTGAACCAACAGCTGAATTAGTTGGTTTTGGTTGTTTTTATGCTTTGTTTTGGTGGTGTTATACACATTTTTTTTTTGTGCTTGGAATTTTAATTAGTGCTATTGGAGTACGAAGTTTTTTATTTTTCCAGTTAAGCCAGGTAGTTGGAAAGTAATACAAAATCCAGAGGAATTTTACAAAAAAATCTCAGAAATTGCGACCGTAAAGATTTTCAGCAAAGACTGCTATGTCCTTGGTTTCAAACATTGTGCACATTCAACCCTACTAATCAAGGGCTTTTAAAAATTTCCAAATCTCAAGAAACTATCTTGGTTACCCAAAAAACTTACAGTCCATTGAGAACAAGAAAATTGGAATAATCTATAAGAGCTACAGGTTTTTGAACGCAACTACAGCACCCACGGCTAATTGAACAAAACTATGATTAAATTTTACTTATCCAATTTATTACTTGTTTAGGCGGGATGAACATTTAATGCATTTGTACTCTTCTGGCTAGGGTACCAAAAAGAGATATATATATATTATATATATATATATATATATATAGTTATACACATACGATAAGATTCAAACACTTAGATTTAAAACTTACAATAAAGGATCAATATATATTTATTTACTATGTTATAATTATATAGTTATTATTATGTTACACATGCTAATTTCATGTATACATTAACTTTATATTATGAGAGTGTAAAACAAAATATTTGGATATAAATTAGTGGCAGGAGGCATTTCACAAATGCGACCGATGCAATCGTTGAGCGGCTACCCAATGTTACCAACACAATACAGCACCATCATCACATGGCCCTGATATATATCCGCAGTCTATTTATCAATTGGTCAGAACGGAAATACTTGTATTACTATTGTTTGAAACGTTGTTTTCAAATGTTTGTTTTAATATAAACCGCAATATTATGTCGAATTTAAGAACTAGTATTAATTTCCAAAGTTAGTTGATTTATTCTATGTGTACTGTTGAATGTATAAATATTTGACCAACACTGAAAAATTCATTTTTTAAACATGTTATAAAGTACCTAGCTATAGACGATTAGTAGGTAAAAGTTGCTGTGCAGTATACACTGCGTTCATATTACAGTCGAAAAGATAGTAAAACTTGGTACTTACACAATACACAAACATTTTCTCATGGTTTGCATCGACAGTACCCGTTTATCAAATTGAGACATCATCCGCGAAAAGTTTACACGGATGACAATTTAGACGGAAGCGGCTAACATATTTTTACCCCCATCAATTGTAGTAAAAACCTCGTTTATTCGAACCTCGTTTATCC